>NC_091963.1:37004748-37202248 GCF_031021105.1 Erythrolamprus reginae | reverse complement strand
CCATCCATCCATCCATCCATCCATCCATCTATCTATCTCTTTATCTATCTATCTATCTATCTATCTATCTATCTATCTATCTATCTATCTATCTGTCTGTCTCTTTTGTTTGTTTGTTTTCAAACATGTAAAAGATAGCAAATATAAACATACCAGGTATAAACATAAATATAAGCAAAGTAAGTACAGATAATAGGACAGTGAGACAGGGACAGTAGGCACATTGATACACTTATGCACACCTCTTACAGACCCCTTAGGAATGGGGTGAGGTTGACAATAGACAGGTTAAAGTTTTTGGGGTTTGGGGAAGAAACGACAGAGTAGGGTAGTGAATTCCAGGCATTGGTAACTCTGTTGCTGAAGTTGTATTTTCTGCAGTTGAGTTTGGAGCAATTTCCTCTAATTTTGTATCTATTTAGTGGTGGGTTGCTACCAGTGCAGTAGGTAACTCTGCACCGGTAGTGGCCGCCAGATTGCGTAATTTGTGCGCAACTGCTCCGGTGCCAGTCCTTAAGGAACCACCATATTTTTTCTTGCATTTTTGGTCTTTTTTGCTTCCTGCACATGCGCAGAAGTCTAATGAGGGGGTGCTTGCTTGCATGATATTTCACTGATGTGTGGAAACAAAAAATCACCAAAATCTCTTGCACGTGCACCTCTCTTCATGAGATTTCGGCATATTTTATTTCTTGTGTATGCACAGAAGCAAAATCACACTGGGAACACAAGCATGGGTGTGTGCATAGTGCATTCATGCAGACGAGAATCCTCATGGTGCGTGTTATGTTTGCAAGTTGTTAGAATAAATGTGATCGCTGATTGGAGCAGGCGCGACCAATAAGAAGCCCGCAAGCGCAACCAATGGGAAGCCGAGGTGCGACCAATAAGGAGCCTCTGGGCGCAACCAATAGGAAGACCCGGTGCAAAGTCTTGAAACATTGTCACCAATCCTAGCGCTGGTAACAAAGTATATAAGGTGCGGTTTTGGTCGCTTGTTTTTAAGTCACTACCTGCCTGCGAGCTGGTCACTTTAAATGTTCCTGTTTATTAATAAATAAAGAGCTGTTACCCTCTTCATCTGCCTCCAGCCTCTGATTTAACCCTGCTATGCTATTCGAAAAAACTCCCTAATGTTATGTTCCCGGGTCTATTTGACCCGGACTGCAAATTGATCATTTTAGGTACTTATATTTGGTCTTTTTGAAAGCTTTTTTCACCTGGAAACAAGTTTGAACATTTCTGCACACAATGGAATGAAAATTGAACTGGAAAAATTAATCCTTATTGGTTTATTTTGCACATAAATGTGCCTCCCCCCCGTTTTTGTGAAAGTTTTTTCAATTTATGGATAGTTTTGCTTGCAAAATCCATTCTATTTTACTAAAGTCGGTGTGGGATTGGTAGCTTGAACATTTCTGCACACAATGATATGAAAATTGAAATGAGAAAAGTAAATCTTATTGGTTTATTTTGCTGATATAATGCAAGCCCCCCCCCCCGTTTCTGTGAAATAGCCTTCACTTTATGGATAGTTTTGCTAGCAGAATGCATTCTATTTTGCTAAAGTTGGTGTGCGATTTGTAGCTTGAACATTTCTTAACATAATGATATGAAAATTGAACTGGAAAAATTGATGCATATTGGTTTATTTTGCACATAAAGGTATGCCTCCCCCCGTGTTCAATTATTTCAATTTATATAAAAATTATGCTGTTAATTTCAAACTTACATACTTTTTTTTAGTAAAATGGATTTCTTTCATAAAATTAGTTCTCTGGCTACAATGTGGTTGATTTTCAAAAGGATATTCCAAATATTTCTAGCCAAATATGTATAAAAAGTGACAATAATGGCACACAGCAAGGCCGAGGGGGGGGGGGGCCTTTTGTGGCAAAAATAAACCAATAAGAACCATTTTTTCAGTTCATTTATATTTTTCTTATGTTCAGGATTGTTCAATTTAGTATATCAAACCTTTTGGGGGAAAATTCCTTAGGGATTTGTAGCTTTAAAAAATATAAATTGACACGAAATTCAGAAAGGATGGGGGGGAGGGGATTTTGATCAAAATAAAAATATAAGTCTCAATTTTTCCAGTTCAATTTTCATATCATTATGTTCATAAATGTTCAAACTAGTTTTCCAGTTGAAAAAGATCCAATTCAAGTACCTAAAAAAAGTATTTTTGGTCTGGTCATATACAAACAGAAACAGACTGGAAATGATTTTTTTTTTTTTTGCCCAGAAAACAATTAGCCACCACCCCAAAAATATTTTTTGATGATCAGCATTGTTAAATTGAGTAAATGAATACCTAATATTTTAAAGAATATTTCGGATTTGGAGCATAAAGAAATAAAAAGTGAAAATGGTTGCAAGCAGCCGAGGGGGGGGGGCTTATTTCTGATGTTAAAAAACCAGTAAGAATCATTTTTTTCAGTTCCTTTATATTTTTCTTATATTCAGAAATGTTCAAGCTACCAATCCCACACCAACTCCAGTAAAATAGAATGCATTTTGCAAGCAAAACTATCCATAAATTGAAAAAACTTTCACAAAAATGGGGGGGCACATTTATGTGCAAAATAAACCAATAAGGATTAATTTTTACAGTTCAATTTTCATATCATTGTGTGCATAAATGTTCAAACTTGTTTCCAGGTGAAAAAAGCTTTCAAAAAGACCAAATATAAGTACCTAAAATGATCAATTTGCAGTCCAGGTCAAATAGACCCGGGAACATAACATTAGGGAGTTGTTGTTTTTTCAGCAAGAAAGAAACCCCCCACCCCCCAAAAAAAGATTCTCATAGAGAGAACCCCTGAAATGATGAAAAGTCATGAAATTTCAAGTTTCAGATATGCAGGGAAAATTTTTTACAGGGACTCAAACTTGGCTTCGGGTCACATACGACCCGAATAGCACAGCAGGGTTTTAACAGTGCACACGCAGTGCACTGATAGCAGCAGGTAAGAAGAATCTGCCCCTGTATTATAAGCTCATGTATTGTTACATGAAGTAGTCATTGTCAAGTAGCACATTATGGCAAATGATTTCATAAATCTAGCTATTGTGAACTCTATCAGTAGAAATGGAATACTACATATCCTTGTTTTAAATATTATAAAGTTTAGACATAACTAGACATTTTGTATACATATCTACTGGTCTTCCAAAATAAACCAACAAACCATAAAGCTATGTCCCTCCCACCCAGTTTTGTATGTTGTACTGTTTCTGTGTATTTGTTTATATATGTAAATAAAATTAATTAAAATTTTAAAAAGAAAAAAGAAAAGTGGCTAAATCTTTTGCCCCTTCTATCTGTCTATACTTAACCAAACCTGCCCCACCATGGATAAAGATGACTGTTTTTCTGCTGATAAATGGTGCTCAGTGAAAAGATAAGACAGTGTAATGCACCATTTTCCCCCTAATTTGTCCAGCATTGAAATTGTAAAGACCATAGATTTATTAGCTTCATAAGTGAGGAAGATTGTTGATTGGCCATAAGGATGTCTTGGTTTAAGTTTGCATACTTGGAACTGAAGAATATTACTTAATCTCTTAAATAAGAGATGTGTTGTGACTCCAAGATCTTCTTTCTGATCAGGTCTATGAGAAATTAGGAATTTATTTTGTTAAAAAGTGTATTTGTTAATATTGGATTTCATCTGATCTTGGATCAATGGACCAACATTTTCTGGAGCTTTTCACAATCACTTTAGATTTTTACCAACTTGAATTTTCTCCAAACTTGGTCAGTCACTGCCTTTTCCTAAGATAAAATCATTTATAAACAAGCATTGTGGTGGATTCAACCTCTTTTATTTCTTCTTGAGAAAATTGTCCATTAATTCCTACTCTTTATTTTCTGTTTTTTTAACCAGTTAGCAATTCATAAAAGAACAGACCATTTAGTTTATGACGATATTTTAATAAGAAATTTTATGAAAGGTTGTTTTGAAACTCCATTTGTATAATGCTTACAATTTCACCTTATAAACATGTATCGAGGTGGATTCAACCTCTTTTATTTCTTCTTGAGAAAATTGACCATTAATTCCTACTCTTTGTTTTCTGTTTTTTAACCAATTAGCAATCCATAAAAGAATAGACTATTTAGTTAATAAAGATAGTTTATGAAAGGTTGTTTTGAAACTCCATTTATATAGTGCTTACAAATTTGCCTTCCATGTGTCTGCCATTGACACACTCAAAATAAGGTTAGTGAGAAAAAATTTATCCATATATAATTCAATGTCTGAAGTATTTTTTTAAAAAAAATATATTGTGCTATTTTTTAGCTTTGTTTCATCTATTTGTTTGTACAGAATTCCATAATGGTAACATAGGTACCAATATATTTTCTTCAAACTGCATGAATACCTTTTTGTGAGAGAAAATGGAAGATGAGGCTTTAGGCTTGCTGAGATTTCCATAATGCATGTTTATCACTAATTTATACAGCTTGTTTTATAATTATATTGCCTCTCATATGAACAAACAGATCTAACATCCTTTCTGAATTATTTAAATTGTTATACATGTAATAAAATTGATAGAGCATGCTTATGGAAGCTGCTTATAGTTTATGGCTATGTCACACAAGATATTTCATTTTGTGACACTATAATAGTTAATCTGAATGTACAGCTGATTGTTATTTACCACAAATACTATGAAAGGATATATACAAATAAAGACAAGTAGTAAAGTCTCTCACACAATATAGTATTATAAATTTCATGCATTTCAAATTCTCCTTTATTTAATACCAGCATCCAATAAACAGCTATTGTCAACAATAATGTAGTATTGCAATCTAAGTAAATGTCATTTCCATGGTAATAGAAGTTCTTGTGCATTTGGCTGGTCTTGCTTCTCTATGGAGCAACTCATTTGAAAATATGTCAGGTTTAATTCATAAAATTCATAACCTTGCAATAAATGTTCAAACTAAAAAGGGAAATTCTAAATCAAAATGAAAAAAAAAACCAAGGAATAATCCTGATTTTCTACCTTTGGCTTTTAGGATTCATCATGCAATACATAAAAGATTAAAATGAGTAATGTTTATTTTTTTTACATGGATATTATAGCCCTGGCACATGAATTTCAATTATGTATAAGAAGTAGAATTTTAAAAAGTGAATCATTAGATCATTTCAAGCATATTTTTTCACATTATGAAATTGACTGTGTTGGACAACTTCAAATATTTTTTTTCTTCATAATGTGACATTCATGTCGAAATTAAACTCTCACATTCATGTATGATAAAATCTTAATCTCTTCAATATTAGCTTTACCATTATTAAAATGATTTCTGCTTATGCACTTTAAGAAGAAAATTATAGAAATTAAACAAATGTTTAGAATTTATTTGGAAATAATAATAATAATAATAATAATAACAACAATAACAACAACAACAATTATAACAATTATTATTATTATTATTATTATTATTATTATTATTATTATTATTATTATTATTATTTCTAAATGTTTAGAATTTAGTTGGAAAGTATTATTTGCTATATGTTTTGCTCACATATTTTGGAGTAACCAGAAAAATTCAAATAAGTAGGTTTTGAGGAAAAATTTGGAGTTTAAAAAAAAATATTAAAATCCTACATAAAATGTAACTAATGTTGTCACCTCAAAAAGCATAATGTATCTTTTGTCTGTTATTTATCATTTGAGATAATAATCATATAGATATTGCAAAATTTAATATTTTTGAAATCATTCTTTTAAAAAATACAGAAAACATTATTTTCATGAAAATGCAGCGGTTCACATGGAGAGCTGACTATTTCTTTAATGACATGTTTTTATAGCTGAAACACTGTGGAAGTTCCAAGTGACAGAATTCCTGTTTCTATGGTTACCTTGATTGTTTTTAATAGCACAGAGAAAAAAGACTTTCTTAGACTGACAGCTGCCCTAAACCTGTGCTAATATATAAGTTTATCTAAAAAGCATTTTGGACCATTATCAAAAGTATCAATAGGTTGGCCATTAAAATACCCTGAGGAAAACAATGATGACAGTTTACAATATCACAAAATGCACCTCCAATTTTTTTTTAAAAAAGTACATCTGTCGATCAATGAAGGCTAATGCTAGATGTGCACACATAAACATACGGTAAATAACTTTTTCTAAGCCCATAACATACAATGGCAGCGTTGGACTATTTAATTTGATTATTGTTTCCAGGAATTACAGCAAAGATATACTAATAAAGGATAATATTTGTAGCTCAGGACAGTGTTCCCTCTAATTTTTTTGGGGGGTGGGCGGAAAAGTATAGTGTCTGAGCGACAGTCCCTTCGGGACTGGGCGGCACAGAAATATTAAATAAATAAACAAACAAACAAACAAACAAAAAACCCAACCTATTTTGCCTCAGAGAATTTCAATATAAAATACTGTACTGTGTGTCTATAACAGTGAGCTCATAATAGGGCAACTCTATCAATATCAAAATGCCACTTAAATAGTTGAGCTAGTTTCAAACTAGATTTTGATTTTCTTTCTCTCTTCCTTACTCCCATTCCTTTTCTTTCTATTTTCCTTCCTCTCTTTTTTCTATCTGTTTCTCTCTCTTCCTCTCTCTCTCCTTCCCTCTCACTCTTTCCCTCTCGGCTTCTAGGCAGGTTTGGAAAACTCTGAGTTGATGATGATTTTTAAGTGAGCGATTGCTCACTGCTCAGCTTAGAGGGAACTATGGCTCAGGATTGATGTGAGGGATCCTGGGTGCTCTCTGTTGCAGATGTTTCATTCAGTGCATTGATGATGTTACCTAGTTTGAGTAATGAAACATCTTCAAGAAAACAACCAAGCTCAGAGAGCACCCAAGATCCCTCACATCAATCCTGAGCTACAAATATTCTTGTCACAATGGGAGTTTCAAAGCTTGGTAATTTCCAAGTGAAGTACAGTGGTACCTCTACTTAAGAACTTAATTCGTTCTGTGACCAGGTTCTTAAGTAGAAACGTTCTTAAGTAGAAGCAATTTTTCCCATAGGAATCGATGTAAAAGCAAATAATGCGTGCAAACCCATTAGGGAAGAATTAAAAGCTCGGGATTTGGGTGGGAGGAGGAGGAAGAGGAGGAGGAGGAGGAGATTCACTGCCAAAGGAAGAGGGGAATCAAAAAACTGCAAAACTTTAAGGCTTAAAAAAAAAAGAGGGACTCTGAGGCGGCGAGGAGGAGCACGTGCCTCCAATACACCCAGCTTGAGACTGCCTCCCATACACTGCCTCCAATATACGGGATGCTGTTGCAGCTACCTGCTTCCTCTTCCTTTCCATGCTTTGCTTGCTTTGTAGCCGGCGCCTTTCCTTCACTGTGGTGACTCCTTGGCTGCCCAAGCGAAGGGAGCGTTTCTTTTCTCTGGGTGCTGGCAGAGGTTTATTCCCAGTGCCCAGAGAAAGGAAAATGCTTCATTTGCTCTGGACTGCCAAAGCCTCCTTAAGCGCCACTGGCAGCCCAGATGGCCGGGATTAAAGGGGAAATGGCAGGAAACTGGCCCGGCCTTCATGCCGCTTTCAAATTTCCTGGGATATTTTTTCTGGCTCAGGTTCTTAAGTAGAAAATGGTTCTTAAGTAGAGGCAAACAAATCTTGAACAACCGGTTCTTATCTAGAAAGGTTCTTAAGTAGAGGCATTCTTAAGTAGAGGTACCACTGTACTGTTATGTACACACATACGTAGTGATTATTTGCATAGCTGCTGCTGACTGGCGAGTCTCCTGTCAGTGGCCAGCAAGATTCAGGGAAACCAGTAGCTATCCTGCAGCCTGCCAGCAGTCCATATTAGCTCCAATTAATAAGGTACTGAACTGTTCCTGTGACTTGCCACTTCATTTACCTGCGAATCTAACACTGGTGATGAAGGGGGTGGAAAAAGGACCACAGAACAATGGCACCTTGTGACATCTTTGAAGCAAACCCAAATTGCCCAGTCAACCTATAAGATGACTATTCAGAAATCACAGGTCTAGCCTTCCTTGACCCGAGACAAAAGAATGGTGAACATACATGTCTTGTTTTTGCATGTTCCTGGAAGCAAACAATTTCAAGGATTTTCTGGATAACAGGAAGAGGGCTCTTTTCCTTACCTACTGCAGGCCATAAACATTCAAGATGGCTCAGACCATGGTGGCACCAATGTACATCAAGTCCATATCCTTCACAACACTATAGGCCACACTAGCTGAGCACTATGAACCCTCAACCCCCCAATGATCCACAGGAATGGATTTTACCATTGGCGCCAGCACAAAGGTGAATCAATCAATGACTTGGTAGCGAAGTCTGGGAAATCACATCCAAATGTGAATTCATCAACCCAGAGAAAATGATGAAGAACAGAATCATCCTTGGAATGAGGGATCTGAATCTTCAAAAGAAACTGCTGATCTGGAGGGGAGCTACTTTTAAAGATATAGAATAGAATAGAATAGAATAGAATAGAATACAATAGAATAGAATTTTTATTGTCCAAGTGTGATTGGACACACAAGGAATTTGTCTTGGTGCATATGCTCTCAGCGTCCATAAAATAAGAAATACATTTGTCAAGAATCATGTGGTATAACACTTAATGATTGTCATAGGGGTCAAATAAGCAATGAAGAAGCAATATTAATAAAAATCTTAGGATATAGGCAACAAGTTACAGTCATACAGTCAACATGGGAGGAAATGGGTGAGAGGAATGATGAGAAAAACTAGTAGAATAGAAGTGCAGATTTAGTAGAAAGTCTGACAGTGTTGAGGGAATTATTTGTTTAATAGTGTGATGGCGTTCGGAAAAAAACTGTTCTTGTGTCTAGTTGTCTTGGTGTGCAGTGCTCTGTAGTGACGTTTTGAGGGTAGTAGTTGAAACAATTTGTGTCCAGGATGTGAGGGGGCAGTAAATATTTTCCACGCCCTCTTTTTGACTCATGCAGTATAGAGGTCCTCATTGGAAGGCAGGTTGGCAGCAATTGTTTTTTCTGCAGTTCTGATTATCCTCTGAAGTCTGTGTCAGTCCTGTTGGTTGCAGCACCAAACCAGACAGTTATAGAGGTGCAGAAGACAGACTCAATGATTCCTCTATAGAACTGTATCAGCAGCTCCTTGGGCAGTTTGAGCTTCCTGAGCTGACACAGAAAAAACATTCTTTGTTGTGCTTTTTTGATGATGTTTTTGATGTTAGGTGACCATTTTAGGTCTTGAGATATGATAGAACCTAGAAATTTGAAGGTCTCTACTGTTGATGCTGTGTTGTCTAGTATTGTGAGAGGTGGAAGGGTGGAAGGGTTTCTCCTAAAGTCTACCACCATTTCTACAGTTTTGAGTGTGTTCAGTTCTAGATTGTTCTGGTCACACCACAAGGATAGTTGTTCAACTTCCCGTCTGTATGCGGATTCATCATTGTCTCGAATGAGTCCGATAACTGTTGTATCATCTGCAAACTTCAGTAGTTTAACAGATGGATCGTTTGAGATGCAGTCATTAGTGTATAGAGAGAAGAGAAGTGGTGAAAGTACACAGCCTTGGGGGGCACCTGTGCTAATTGTACATGTATCTGATGTGATTTTTTTCCTAGCTTCACCTGCTGCTTCCTGTCTGTGAGGAAGCTTGTGATCCACTTACAAGTGTGTTCAGGTACCGCTAGCTGATTTAGTTTGGTTAAGAGAATGTCCAGTATGATGGTATTGAATGCTGAACTGAAGTCCACAAAGAGGACCCTAGCGTAGGTCATTGGAGATTCAAGATGTTGAGGGATGTAATGTAGAGCCATATTAACAGCATCATCTGTTGATCTATTTGCTCAGTATGCAAATTGCAAGGGGTCTAACAGTGGATCCATGATGGTTTTCAAGTGGAACATCACTAGCCTTTCAAAGGTTTTCATAACTACAGGTGTTAGAGCAACTGGTCTGTAGTCATTCAGTTCCTTGATGGAGAAGTACAAGCCACAGAATCCTCTGAAAACTCCACAGCCAACATCCGCAAAATCAATTCCAGAATCTATCTCATACATCCACAGGCCGATTGGATGACCGAAGTCCCAGAGGAAGAAGAGGAGTACCAGTATGATGGCCACATTCACCACATTCAGTAAGAATGCAGGGTGTGGCAAATAAATTTTGATCCAAGGTAGCCCCACTGTTCAGGCTGCCTAGGAAGCCACACTAGAGCTGCTTGCAAGTTCAGGGATGTCATGTGCTGCCATTGCCAAAAGCGGGGACACATTGCTGAGTCTTGCAGAACCACCTAATCATACCTCTACCAATCTGCCCCATTCCTAACCAGAGCAACCATGGAACCAGGGAGACACATTGACCAACTCAGAAACAGGTTACATCAATAGAATAAGAACTCAGCAATTGAGAAACAAAATCAACACAGGTCTCCGCCCTGCAGCCCATCTGAAGCAAGCAACCCACCCAGGCAACTGAGAAACAAGAACAACACAGGTCACCACCCTGCAGCCACTCTGAAACAAGAAACCCAGGCAATCATGGTGAGAACCAGGTCCTGTCTGAGAAGCAACCAGAGGCGCTATTCTCAAGCCTGGAGATGGAGAGGGAGCATCTACCAGGCAGCCTTGAGTCCAGTGAAGTAACTGGGATTGGGGAACAATGGTGGAGAGACTTCAGCTGCTATGCCTGGAGGTTGGTTCCAGATCTTTGCATGGAAGAGCAACCACAGGCTTGTCCACTCCATTTGAAGACTCCCAAGAAACTAAATCACACAGGCCCAGTAGGATTGTCAGGTGACATGTTGGTCAATATGTTGGACTACATAACTTTCATAGACTCCTGATTGGACACTCCAGAAACTAAGAGGAGAGAGGTGTTACATACAGACGGACATAGTGATTATTTACATAGCTGCCACTGATTGGCTAATCTAGTGGCAGAAGAAATAAATTCCTGTCAATAGCCAGCAAACTCCAGGGAAGCCCTTAAAAGCAGCTTCCCTACAGTCTGCCGGCAGTTCGTATTAGCTCCAGCTAATAGATAATAAAGGTGCTGAACTGTTTCTATCACTTCTTCATTCATATGTGAATCTAACAAGTACCATCTTTTCAGAAGAAGGGACATTGATTTTCTCCCTCTACTGTTTGTAATCTCTGTTGATGGCAGAAGCTTGTTTATATTTCCTGCTTTCCAGTTCAGATATATCATATTAAGATGGAATTTTCTAACCTCTATTCACTTAACTTTCATTCTTCCCTCTCTAAATTTATTACTTTTGAACTGTGTAGACCAAAATGTTTTATGCCTTACTGGTTTTATTTGAATAATATAACCAAGTATCATAGAACAAGTATATGTTTTATTGAGTGTAGTTTTTCTAAACCCACTTCTAAATATACTGGTGATATTCATTCCTTTATTATTTCTTTAAGAAAAAAATAGGGGAAGTCACTATCTCATTACAGAGCAATGGTTTGCTCATATAAAGAAGGTATGTGGCATTTGCCTAAAGTGCAAAGCTCAGATATTAATATTAGCCTGCTCAGTGAGCTGCAGAGTTGGCTGTAGACCATCAGCCAACTAATTAATGAAAGAAAGGGGAAGTGCAAAGGGTTCATTTCTAAGAATATTGAAAAGGTGCAAGTGGGGAAACAGAATTAAAATGAGAAGATTGGATAGAAAGAATTACAATAAATTGTACAGTGTTTGATGCACATTGAAAAATAAGTGTGGCATTAAGTTATTAAATTAACTGGTGATTCTCACATTTTTTATATATTTATATATATATATATATAATTCAGCTTTTGAGTTGGTACCAGAACAAAATTTAGTATGATAGTTGTGCATACCATTTTTGTTTTGCAGTGTTTCTTTCACGTAAGATTGCCATCTTGAATGTATAGTGAGCAATAAAGCAGCATCCAGAACCTCTAAGTAGATATGGTCTAAGTTTGCTTTTGTTTTTTGTTTATAGTAGATTCCTTCTTCTTCTCTTACTCCTCCTCCTCTTTCTCCATATCTAGATTAGACCAATTAAAAATATACTCCAAAATAAAAGTTAATTGTATATTATTCATATGATTCCAAATCAAAGAAAGGAAAAAAGGAGGGTGTGGAAGAATGAGAGATCAAACTGGAAAAAGATCTGGGCATTTTTAAAAAGTTGTAACATTTTCTCATATACCCCTAGACTGATCCCACTGTAAGGCCAGGTATACCAATGGAATTTTTATATGAAATAAACGAATATTTGAAGGTTAAAAAATTACAATGGATATTCTGATACATGTTGCATGAAGTAATCCTCTTTTCAGACTGTGCTTCATAACTGTGATTTCTTACCAAAAAATGAAGTGTGGCCGTGGGTAGAACATAAGAGGGACATTATGAGAAAATGGCAGCCATCAGCTGCTGGCTTTGAGAGCAATACTTGTTTCCAGCCTAACTATAAAAGATGACCATTAATACAGAAGAATGAAAAGGAATGGGATGGCCAAAGTATTTTTCCAAAGTAATTTTTGAAATGGTTTTATTTTTCCTTTTCTAGCTCCAGGCTCTGATTATTTCTCCTCTTACTGCTTCTGAAACTTTGCATTTTATCCTGGAGGACATAGCTATTGATTGATTGATTTGATTTTATTGATTGATTGGATTTATATGCCGCCCCTCTCCGCAAACTCTGGGCGGCTCACAACAAGGTAAAAACAATACATAATAACAAATCCAATCCACCAATCCAATTACAATTTAAGCTTAAAAATTCATTAAAAAACAACCCCAGAATATTAAAAAAACAACCACACAATCAATCTAACACCAAAACAACATGGGCAAGGGGGAGATGTTTCAGTTCCCCCATGCCTGATGGCAGAGGTGGGTTTTAAGGAGTCTGCGAAAGGCAAGGAGGGTGGGGGCAATCCTAATCTCAGGGGGGAGCTGATTCCAGAGGGTCGGAGCCGCCACAGAGAAGGCTCTTCCCCTGGGTCCCATCAGACAGCATTGTTTAGTCGACGGGACCTGGAGAAGGCCAACTCTGTGGGACCAAACCGGTCGCTGGGATTCGTGCGGCAGAAGGCGGTCCCGGACATATTCTGGTCCAGTGCCATGAAGGGCTTTATAGGTCATAACCAACACTTATTATTATTATTTATTGGATTTGTATGCCGCCCCTCTCCGCAGAGTCGGGGCGGCTAATAACAGTGGTAAAACAACATGAACAATCCAATTAATAAAAACAACTAAATGCTACATATTTCTACATTTCTGTCCTGAAATGTATGGATTGAATTTTCGAATTCTTTGAAGCATTGATAATACAACAAAGTTCAGTGGTGGAAGAAAACTACAATGCTACAAAAAAAAAGAACACTGAGACAAAATCGGTCTGAAACCACAGTAGTATTAGACTTTTGAGACAATACCGATTTAATTTAGTTATTATTAGTTCTTCGTTCATCTTTTGAATTCCCTTCTATAAATTATATTAAAGTGGTCAAATCCTTAGTTGTTTTACCACTACTGTATTAAAAATACATGCTTGCTATCAATGTTTTCATTTTGAAAACTGAACTGTCATAAAGGAACATTTCATAAAGTTTTGTCTCTGAGGTAATGCAAGTAATTTGATAAATCTGAGAAGGATAATAAGTAGGCTGAATGTCTGGAGTATTTCATGGTGCTTACAGATTAAGAACTATTCTTGACAAAAGGCTGTTATATACCTAATAATATTTTTATACCTTACAACCAAGAGTGCAGTCAAATATTGTTTTTAACCACAAAGTAAACGTCAGTAGTCTCTATACACATGGTTAAAGCAGGTGTAAATGTGCCTAAACAAGCACTGACAACTGTTGCTTTGAAAGCTAAATAGATTAATAAGAATACAATTGTTTTTTCTTCACCATAAATCTCACTTGAGGGATTATTCCTAGAGATGCATTGTATCTGATTTCATAGAGTAGTAAGGATACTGAAAGGATACTATAGTATCTTATGCCCAGCAGCATTTTTTTTTTGCTGAGATTTAAAACATGCCCAGTACTTGCCAATTCATTTAAAATTATCTTAGTGCCTGATCATACAGCCTTCAGTCACAATGCAGAAGCAGCTGGTTATGTAAAGGCTGGTTAACTCTATTAGAAGCCTATTGTTCTCCATGGAGAACTGGCAATTTGTGTCTTAGAGTATAGTCCATTTGGTCCAACAGGCAGGGAAGTGTAAAAATGTGGCTGAGAAGCACAAATAGTACCTGAAGGTTTTAGAATTATAAAAATACATTTCTAAGTGGATTTTTTAAGTGGATTGAGATGGGAAAGGTCATTTGGAGGACAAAACCTAACTCACATTACTAGAACACAGTAAGAATTGTCAAATTATGAAGACTGGTTCATTTTTTCCTCCATTTTTTCCAACCTTAACTTTGTCCCCTGGAGTCAAGACTCCAGACTATCAGACAGGAAGCTGGCATTTGGACAACTGGATAATAAAATTGGAAGTCAGATCTGATGACAAATATATAATGGATTTTATAGAAATTGTTTAATCAAACTCAGAGAAGCAGAGGGATCCAGAGTTGTCTAAAATGTCAAAAGCAACTTTATAAAATGTTATGTTTTACCAAACAAAATTATACACAATTATAAGCACACTTTTGTCCAAAGTAAAAAAAAATGTGGAAAAATATTCTGTATATCAGAGAGGGGGGGGAGAGAAGGAGAGAGGAAGGGAAGGAGAGAGAGGAAGAGGGGGCAAGGGGGAGGGAGAGATAAGATAAAGGAAGGAAGGGAGGAAGGAGGAAGGAATAGTGATATTCCATGTTCATTCCAGCACTTGAAGCATGCAAAGCTCATTATAAAAATAAGCATTTGGGAGAGTTGCTTCTAGCCTTATACCATTTAGTGAAAATCATTATACTATTAATATTAGATGTTTAGCTAGGTCTATCATTCCTGAAATGATGGAATAGGTACAGAGGAAAGAAGGGAGGGTAGGAGGGAGGGAGGGAGAGAGAGAGAGAGAGAGAGAGAGAGAGAGAGAGTTCTGAAATCTCATGTTCTAAAAGAAGTAGGAAGGGGCAGGAATAATTCCCTGCAGAAATACATACTTCATGTACTTCAAAGGGTTGACATATTTTTCCACTATAAACGGACATCTGTAGTCTAAGCTGTATCTCAGTAGGATGAGCGTGGTTGTCATGTCAAATCTCAGTAGGCTGTTTCTGCTCATGTTCTCGAGTTAAGAAATTCTGCTTGAGCAGAGTGAAATATAACCTTTAATATTACATTCTGTGGTACAAGCTTCAGTGACATGTAAGTGAGTCTTATCCCAGGATCTCAATGGATTTGGTACAAGGCAGCCTTACTCTTTTTTTCAGCTGAGAGTACTTCCCAAAGGGAAAAGGAACTTTTTTATTATTCATTTTATATCTTATCAGAAGATAAAAGGTAACAATACAGTCATATACCCATTCAGGTAGCTTGACTTTGGAAGTCAGACAGTATGCAGTGATTTTTTGCCATTGTCAGTCAAAAACAATCCAAAAGTAATGTGTCAAGAATTAAAAAAAAAATTTTAAAAATAAGAAAAAAAACTGCACTGGGAACTATAGATGTATTTTTAAACAAAAGCAGCTAATAGACTTTGATCCTTGATTCACAGCTGACTTTAGAACACCATTATTCTGGGTTTCTTCCAGGGAGACAAATTAAAAATAACATTAGAACTGTAATAAATATACTAGAGTACTATG
The DNA here is from genome assembly GCF_031021105.1 of Erythrolamprus reginae. NCBI lineage: Eukaryota > Metazoa > Chordata > Lepidosauria > Squamata > Dipsadidae > Erythrolamprus > Erythrolamprus reginae. Next base: position 37,186,501 of record NC_091963.1, on the reverse strand, counting down.
AACAACATCCAGACAAGACGGCATCTCTAATGTTTTTGGACGCTCAAAAGGCCTTCGACAACGTTAATTGGATATTTATAAAAATGCAATTAAATAAAATGAGATTTGGCCCAAAATTTGTTAACCTAATAGATACCATATATTCAAAACAAACAACGAATATAATATTGAATAACAGTCAATTACCAATACTTGACATAAATAAGGGAGTTCGCCAAGGATGCCCTATATCACCATTGTTATATATTATGACCCTTGAAACCCTATTAATTAAAATAAGAGCAGACCCCAAAATAAAAGGTTTAACCGTAGGAGATGAAACCTACAAACTCCAGGCCTTTGCAGACGATCTAATGTTTATAATTGAAGAACCGACTACAACAGTTCCTACCTTACTACAAACCATTGAACAATATGGAAACGTAGCAGGTTTAAAGATAAACAAAAGCAAAACACATTACTTGACCAAAAATATGAATAAAACACTAGAAACTAAATTAGAAAGTATTTCTGGAATAAAGACTGTAAAAAAGGTAAAATATTTAGGAATAAATCTAACAGCGAAAACAATAACATTAAAAAATGATAATTATATGAAATTACTAGCAGAAATTAAAAAAGACTTAGCAATGTGGAATAATTTGAAAATATCTTTCTTAGGAAGAATTGCAACAATTAAGATGAACATTTTACCCAAGGTCTTATTTCTTTTTCAGGCAATACCAATAAACCCAGGGGGAATCTTTTTAAAAACTTTAACAAACTTAGTTAAAAAATTTATATGGCAAGGTAAAAAAGCAAGGATAAAAATGAATTGTTTAGAAGATATTAAAGAAAGAGGTGGATTTGGCCTTCCAAATTGGAAACTATATTATCAGGCCGCTGCATTAACATGGCTTAGAGATTGGATAATCTTAGATAATAAAAGAACACTTGACCTAGAAGGACATGATTTAATGCTTGGATGGCACGCATTTTTATGGTATGATAAGGACAAAAATCATTCATATTTTAAAAGGCATACATTAAGGAAATACTTATTAGAAGTATGGAAAGACATAAAGAAGAATCATTTCTTAAGCATTCCAGATTGGTTAGCTCCTTTAGAAGCAATAACACATCCAAAGTCTATAAAGGACAAGAAAATGACTTATAGATATAAAGAACTATTAAATGATCAGATGAAGCTTAAATCTAGAATTGAACTACAAGAAGAAGGGATAATAATAGATTGGTGGCACTACGCCCAGATCCGATCTAGATACCAGAAGGATAAAACTCTTTACATTTTTAATAAAAGTAAGAATCCTTTAACTACTTTAATAACCACTAACTCAACAAAAATGATAGGGAAAATATATAAACTACTTATTGCTCATAAAAATATAGAGTTGACTTTAAAAGATACTATGATAAGATGGTGTAGAAATATTGGTAAGGAAATAGACATAGACACATGGGAGAAAGTGTGGATTAATAATTGGAAAATGACTAAATCAGTTTCTCTAAAAGAAAACCAAATCAAAATGTTCTATAGATGGCATCTCCCACCAAATAGGATAGCAAAAATGTTTCCCAAAACATCCCCAATATGCTGGAAATGTAAGAAGGATATAGGAACTTATTATCATCAATGGTGGACATGTAGCAAAGCAAAAATATATTGGAAGATGATTGAAAAAATATTAAAAGAAATAATAAAGCAAGATATAGATAATACCCCGGAATTTTACTTATTAGGTGTCACAAACCAGATCTATAAGAAAGAAATTTTTTATCTAATTATACACATACTAACTGCGGCTAGAATAATATATGCGCAAAACTGGAAAGGGGAGGAAATCCCCAAGGAAGAAGAGGTTATAGCCAAGATATTAGATTGCGCTGAAATGGATATGATGACAAGAAGATTAAACGATCAAGAGGATACTAAATTTTATGAAACATGGAACAATGTTTACAAATGGATAGATAAGAAAAAATAAGATATATCTCTAGTGGTTGTTTTTTTTATCTTTTTTTGTATTAGTTTTTACCTAGGTGATAATAATATTAATATTAGTTTAAAAGGACTTTTTGATGATTATGATATAGTAATGTATGTATAAGTATAAGCAAAATACTAAGATTTTCGAAGTATAATAGTTGAATTTAGTTTTACTGTTTGGATTGAAGGTTTGATACTACTTTACTATAGTAATTAGGATTATATTAAAGGTATTTTTTCTTTGGTAATTATGTTATACTAACCCTACCTAACACCCATATTAAGATTTGTAAACTTTAACTCAAATTTATTAATTTTTTTTCTATATAATAGTTAACATATATTTAATTATGTATTCTTTTTCTATATTTGAATGTATACTTTCATAAGAAGCGGGGGAAACACACCCCCACTTTATGTTTATTGTTTGTATGTATTTGTTTGCTTTTTATGAAAAATAATAAAAAAAAATTGAAAAAAAAAAAAGAACACCATTATTCAGCTGTGGCGAGGGGGGCATTTGTCCAGGTTCGCCTGGTGCATCAGTTGCAGCCCTATTTGGACAGGGAGTCTTTGCTCACAGTCACTCATGCCCTTATCACCTCAAGGTTCGACTACTGCAATGCTCTCTACATGGGGCTACCTTTGAAGACTGTTCAGAAACTTCAAACCATCCAAACTTCAACCGCGCAAGCAGTTATGGGCCTTCCAAGGCATGCCCATATCTTGTCATCATTCCGCGGACTGCATTGGCTGATGACTAATTTCCGAACACAATTCAAAGTGTTGGTTATGATCTATAAAGCCTTACATGGCATAGGACCAGATTATCTTTGAGACCTCTTTCTGCTGCACGAATCCCAGCATCCGGTGAGGTCCCACAGAGTCGGTCTCCTTAGGGTCCCGTTGAGCAAACAGTGTCAGCTGGCGGGGCCTAGGGGAAGACCCTTCTCTGTGGGGGCCCTGGCCCTCTGGAATCAACTCCCCCTGGAGATTCACACTTCCCCCACCCTCTTTGCCTTCCAAAACACATCTTTGCCGCCAGGCCTGAGGACATTAGACCCAACAAATGTCATTAGTGTGATTATTGAATGAATGCAAATGAATGATTTAAAGTTAGAATTTTTAAGAATCATTTTAGTATATTAATTGGATAAACTGTATTGTTTTTGAGCCACCTTGAGTCCGCGGAGAGGGGCGGCATACAAGTCCAATGAATGAATGAATGAATGAATGAATGAATGAATGAATGAATGTAGTGCTTTAATGATCAAACTGTTTCAGTTAAAATAGCAGTATTATTGATATTATTATTATTATTATTATTATTATTATTATTATTATTATTATTATTATTATTATTTATTGGATTTGTATGCCACCCCTCTCCGCAGACTTGGGGCAGCTAACAACAGCAGTAAAACAGTACAACAAAATCCAATACTAAAAAACCAGCTAAAAACCCATTATATAAAAACCAATCATACATACAAACATACCATACATAAAATTGTGGAGGCCTAGGGGGAAAGTGTATCTTAGTTCCCCCATGCCTGGTGGCAGAGGTGGGTTTTAAGCAGCTTACAAAAGGCAAGGAGGGTGGGGGCAATTCTAATCTCTGGGGGGAGTTGGTTCCAGAGGGTCGGGGCCGCCACAGAGAAGTCTCTTCCTCTGGGTCCCACCAAACGACATTGTTTGGTTGACGGGACCCGGAGAAGACCCACTCTGTGGGACCTAACTGGTTGCTGGCATTCATGCAGTAGAAGGCGGTCCCTTAGGTAGTCTGATACCACACACCATCCCAAGACATAGCCTTCAGTCACATGTTATAATTCTGAAATGAATTCCAAGAGGTGGGACAGTTGATGCAGGTTGAAATTAGAAAATATTCTGGTCTTCATTAGAGTATTTGGAAACACTATGTACATGGATGAGTAAAATGTCACCAACTACCAACATCTATAGAGACAGGAGTCTGATCAAAGTGATATACAGTAGCTTCCCCTGCTTTCAGTCCACAGCATCTATATTGTATTACTGTGGTTTGATTTATATCTTACTTGGAGCTTTTCCTCTTCCAGTTTTCACCTACCACAATAACTTTGTGATGTGGCTTGAGCTGAAAAATCATTACTGGCTTACAGAGACTTGAACCTTTCATAGCTCTACTCAGCACTTCATCACCAAACCCTAAATACTCCCTATATCTCACTAATATCCACTATATATCTATATACATTATATATAGAGCTTGAGGTATAGCACTATGATAGAACAGTCAATAATGGGGTCAGGAATCTGTAAGAAAAGTTCTGATTTCCCTGCACCATTCTGAGATGATCTTTTTAGCCATCCCATTTATAGCTCTGTAAAACTCAGGTTATGCAGCTTTAAACCAAACATATCAAAGTCATTGACATTTCTCAAAACATTGAGACTGTTGGCTAGATTTTACAGAATTTGAAATAGTGAATATTGAAATATCAGTGCTTTTGAAATAATCCATAATCTATAAAATATTAGGGTTCTCAATTCTTCAGCGGATTTGTTTGTCAATAAAATGAATTCCAATGCTCATAATATAAATGCGTGGCATAGTTAATTGAAGGGATTATGTGACTGTGGCCAAAAATATCATTTAAAAAAATTAACTCTTCCAATATTGACTAGATCACTTATAGAATAATTTTTTTTATACAGGTGAAACTCAAAAAAAATTAGAATATTTTGCAAACATTCATTTATTTCAGTAATGCAACTTAAAAGATGAAACTTAATATATGAGAGATACTCATAACATGCAACGCAAGATAGTTCAAGCCGTGATTTGTCATAATTGTGATGATTATGGGGTGTAGCTCATGAAAACCCCAAATCCACAATTTCAGAAAATTAGAATATTACATGCGATCTATAAAAAAGGATTGTACATAGAACAATATTGGACCTTTGTAAAGTATAAGCATGCATATGTACTCAGTACTTCGTTTGGGCCCTTTTTGCAGCAACTATTGCCTCAATGAGGTGGGCAGGGGTGGGAAGGAAGTGGAATAGGGTGTAATACCGTTGCACCAGTGGATATAGAGCTGCACGTGCAGCTCCATCACCGCCGGCTGTGCACGTGCCATGCACACGAGATTCACCTGCGGTGCATGTGTAGCAGCTGAAACTTACCACCCCAGCCAACAGTAACAGTACCTTCCACTAGGTGGGCCTAGAGAGTGTGGCGCTCATCCAGCAAGCGTGGGGTGTCTCTGCAACTGCTGCTGCTGCTACTGATGCAGCTGGCTGGCGGCCATGTGGTTGGGTCCTATGAGGCATGGCAGTTGCATCAGTCAATCCCAGCCAGGAGCCACCACTGGGAGAAATTCCTGCAAAAAGGAGAGCAGCTCATTGGGGAGATGACACTCCCCCATCACCCACATGTCCCACTTTCTGGAGTCTCCCTGACAAGCTGCTTTCCCCTCCTAGAGGATTTCTTCCTGCTGGTGGCTCCTGGCTGGGATTGACTGCCACCATCGTGCCTCTCAGGACCCAGTCCTGGCTGGGAGCCACCAGCAGGAAGAAATACTGCAGGAAGGAGAGCTGCTCATTGGAAGATGCTGGCAAATGAGCGACGTGGGTGACAGGGGAGTGTCGTCTCTCCAATGACCTGCTCTCCTTCCTGCAGGATTTCTTTCTGTTGTGGCTCCTGGCTGGGATTGACCAGGACACCTCTGCTGCTGCTGTTGCCACCAATGCAGCTGGCCGGCAGCCACACGGCTGGGTCCTGCACAGTGGCAACAGTGGTCAATCCAGGCTGGGAGCCACAAATGGGAAGAAATCCTCCAGGAAGGAGAGCAACTCATTGGGAAGACTTTTGCCGGTGGGAGATGCGAGCAATAGGGGAGCATCATCTCCTCGACGAGCTGCTCTCCTTGCTGGAGGATTTCTTCCCACTGGTGGCTGCCATCTGGTGTTGACCACTGTCACCACTTGGCAGGATCAGCCTTGTGGCTGCCAGCTAGCTCCATTGGCAGCAGTGGCAGAAGTGCCCTGGTCAATACTGGCTGAGAGCCACCAGCAGGACTGACCAGGAAGCCTCTGTTGCTGATGTAGCCAGTCGGCAGCTGCAGATCTGGGTCCCACACAGCAGCAGCAGTGGTCAATCCTGTCTGGAAGCCACCATTGGGAATAAATCCTCCAGGAAGGAGAGCAGCTCATCGGGGAGACTCTGGCAAGCAGGTGACATGGGCGATGGGGGAGCGTAGTCTCCCCAACGAGCTGCTTTCCTTCCACCAGGATTTCTTCCTGCTTGTGGCTCCTGGACAGGACTGCTTTGGGCCACAACTCTGCACATGCATAGGAAACTGAAGGGTTTCCTTCATGCACTACCACCCACTGAGCATTCCAGTAAGGCAATGAATGGCTCCCTTTACTGGCAGTGTGGCATGGACACTATCAGCCTGTCATACTGCTGAGGTGTTAAGGAAAACCAGCTGCACGAGCAATCATGGGCTTCCCAAGGCATACCCATGTTACACCAACACTCCACAGTCTGCATTGGTTGCCAATCAATTTCCGGTCACAATTCAAAGTGTTGGTTATGACCTATAAAGCCCTTCATGGCATCGGACTAGAATATCTCCGGGACCGCCTTCTGCCACAGGAATCCCAGCGACTGGTTAGGTCCCACAGAGTTGGTCTTCTCTGGGTCCCGTCGACTAAACAATGTCATTTGGTGGGACCCAGGAGAAGAGCCTTCTCTGTGGCGGCCCCAACCCTCTGGAACCAGCTCCCCCCAGATATCAGAGTTGCCCCCACCCTCCTTGCCTTTCGTAAGCTTCTTAAAACCCACCTCAGTCGTCAGGCATGGGGGAATTGAAAATGTTTTCTCCCTTCCCCCTAGGCTTATAGAATTTATACATGGTATGCTTTTTGGTATGATTGGTCTCTTAAATTGGGTTTTTTTAGATTACTTTTTAATATTAGATTTGTTACATTGTTTTCTTCATTGTTGTTAGCTGCCCCAAGTCTTTGGAGAGGGGCGGCATACAAATCTAAATAAACTAAACTAAACTAACCAGGTCACTTCAATAGCGAGCTTCAGCTCTTCTGCATTGTTCAGTCTCATGTTTCTTATATTTCCCTTGGCAATGCCCCATAGATTTTCTATGGGATTCAGGTCAGGTGAGTTTGCTGGCCAATCAAAGACAGAAATCCCATGGTCCTTGAAGCATGTTTTGGTGCTTTGGGCAGTTTGGGCAGGTTACAAGCCCTGCTGGAAAATTTAAGTCACCATACTCATAAAGCTTGTATGCGGATGGAAGAATGGAGTGCTCCAAAATCTCCTGGTAGATGGCTTCATTGACCTTGGACTTAATGAAGCACAGTGGACCAACACCAGCAAATGGCATGGCTCCCCAAATCAACACAGACTGTGGAAATTTTACACTGGACAACAAGCATCTTGCAGTGTGTGCCTCTCCATTCTTCCTCCATATTCTGGGTCCTTGGTTTCCAAATGAGATGCAAAAATTTCCACAGTCTGCTTTGCGTATCTCTTGTATGTGTCTTTATAGCTCTTCTGGGTCTTGTGAGAAGAGAACAACAACATCTGCAAACTTTAAGTGATTTAAATAGGTGCCATTGATTTTTATTACATCTTTTGCCCAGTCTAATTTGTGAAATACTTCTTCAAGGCAGGCTGAGAAAAGGATAACTGATATTGTGTTGTCTTGTCATACACCTCATTCTATGTTGATTTCCACTTTAAGATCATTAAGGTAAATCATCACCATTGGTCTTTTTTTGTATTGATTGCAGTAAGTTTATGTAAGCAGTGTCCATGCCTTATTTGAGCAATGCATTGATTATTGCTTGCTGGAATACTGAGTCAAATTCCTTTTCATAGTCAATGAAAGTCATGCACAGAGGCCCTGGTGTACTTATTATAATTTTCAAGACTTGCTGAACAACCTGCATGCGCTCCAAGACTTGTGAACCCTGCTTGTTCCTTTGGCTGTGCATCATTTAATGTTCTCCAAATTCTTTTTGTTATATTTACAATTTTACACAGAGCTGACAACCTGAATATTGTTCAATGAAATCAAGGGTCTTTAAACCACTTTGTAGCTTTTCAAAATGTTTCATAGATGTAAGAGGAGAGGGTTTGGCTTCTTCTGCAATTGTATTAGACAGTATATAACCTACAATTTCAATTCCATGTGGAACAATACTGAAGGGAGGGATTGAGTGGTGTAATGGAGTCTGTGACAGTAAGAGCAGTCCAATGAGATTTAACACCTTATGTCTATTAGAGCTCTTGAGGGTGAAGGGTTGAGCTTTATTCACTTGCTTTGAGCTTTATACACTTTCTCAACTTCTTAATCATGATCAGCCGTGAGCCTTAAATGTTCTCTCTATTGTGCTAATGAAATATTATATTTCTACTCTGGTCCTGCAAGCATGCCTAGAAATAAAATTCAGTTCTCATCACTCTGAATATGCATTCTTGGCACAAACCTAACTTACATTATTGGGGCAGAATTAAATCTCTTGCCAGTCAGTGAATGGGCTTCAAGTTAACATTTCCAGGTTCTGCTCCAAAGGCTTAGTGTATGGAGTATAGGACTATAAGAACATAGATATTTTTTTTCTATGCCAGCCTCGTTTTATGACTTCCTAATCTCAGTGGCAATGTTCCAGACTGCTTTTGCTAACACTGCCAAATAACTAATGTAAATTGTTTCCAGAAAACCATAATCCTGATATAAATGAGCCTGCCAGAGATAGGATGGGTAGCTTACAGAAAGAATAAGTTTGCCAAGTAGTTTGGCAAAGTCTTTTGGCACTTTAAAAAACCAAGGAGCTAAGGCAGCAATGATTGTGGTCAGTTTCCTGTATCCAGCCTATAAGATACCAGGCTTTACAATATTATTAAATGATCCTTGCCAACCAGCAGGAGTTATCTACCTGGACACCTTGAAAAATTCAGTAGTCAGACGCAGTAAATACATTGCATCACAAAGGCAGGTTTTAGTTTTTCTTTATTATATCACCTCAAAATAACAAGAAAGGGTTTTTTTAGCTTTTAAAAACAAATTTCTCTAATCTTTATTTTTAAGCTGGTAAAAATATTGCTGCACTTAATCTGCTTAATTAACATTCACTTTCTAAATAATTTAGAAATTGCTTACCTAGACTTATGAGAAATATCATAACACTTAGAACAATTAACCAGTGGAATGGCTTGCCTTCAGAAGCTGTGGTGCTCCATCACTGAAGGCTTTTAAGAAGATTCTGGGTAGCCACTTTTCTGGAATCGTGTAATGTGTCCAGCTCAAGCAGATTGGACTAGAATTTCTCCAAAGTCCCTTCCAACTCTGTTATTCTGTTATCTTTGCTATCTCTGCCTTAAAAGTGATTCAGGATAAATAATCACTTTAATGAGATATTGCAAACTCATAACATTCTGCAGATATGGAAGATTTCAGAGATCGTTACCATCCCGAAGACTGATCTCAATCTAAGAGATCTGGGGTCCCATCAGTTTGTCAAATCAAGATTATAAAATATTTATGAAAATATTGACAAATAGACTTGAAAATATCTTACTAAAAATAATTGAAGAAGATCAATGTGGGTTTGTAAAGGGTAGGAAGATAAGTGAACCAATAAGAAATGTAATAAATGTGATGCACCATGCTACTGTTATTACAAGGAAATTTGGAAATTTGTGTATAAAGCTTTTGATAAAGTTAATCATAGTTATCTATATAAATTATGTAAGGAATTAAATATGGGGGACAAATTCTGTGAGACTATAAAACAGATATATAAAGGAAATGAAGCATATATAAGAGTGAATGGACAAAGAACACAGAGGATTAAAATTCAAAATGGCACTAAGCAGGGCTGCCCACTATCCCCAATGTTATTTGTAATGGCAATATAGACACTAGCTAATAAGATAAGACATGATAATACTTGTGGAGAATATAAAGTAGAAGAATTAGAAATGAAATTAAACTTATTTGCAGATGATGTAATCATATTGACCCAGACCCTGTTGGAGACGATTAAAGGCATAAAAATTATTCTGCAGGAGTTTAAACAGCAATCAGGATTATCGGTCAATATGAAAAAAAATAGAGATCATGTGTTTAAATATAGGTCCGAGAGAGCAGATAGAAATCAGGAAGGAATCAGGGTTGAAGTTGGGACTAAAGAAAATGAAATACTTGGGAGTTTGGCTTTGAGTAATCCAGGGAAAATTGTGGAGGTGAATTATAGACAGATATGGAGGAAAATGTTTAAACAGATGAGGAGTTGGAAAGAGAAAAAGTTAAGGAGAATGGCTAAAATAAGAGCATTAAAAATGATGATAGTATGATTATGTATCTGATTCAGGTACATAAGGGGTTTATCAGCAGCAAAGTTAAGGGATTGGGACAAAAAACTTAATTATTGGGTTGAAGAAGATAAAAGACTGAGAGTAAGGAAAAAGTGGTTAATAGCTAATGAAAAAGATGGCGGATGAGGAAGCCCTACCTTGGAGCTGTATAGATATGTGATTCAAATTGAAAGATTAATAGAGCTGCAATTATTCAAAAATAAATGGGTGAAACTTGAAAAAGAGATGAATGGGATAAAGAATAGATAATTAATATTTAAAAGGTGGAATAAGAGCAATCTAATAGGTCCCTTGAAAGGGACTATGTAAATTTGGAAAAAATGGCAGGGGAAATTAGGATTATATAAATCAAAATTGTCATTGCTATATGTAATAAATAGAGATAATGAAACAAATTTAAATAGGGTAATAGGAGAGTTGAAAGGAAAAAAGATAACTAAGATATAACAGTTATACAAGAAGGATGGGAGGGTAAGTAGAAATCGTATAGAATGGTGGCTGGGCAAGGGAAGATGGCTACAAATAAATGCAATACCTAAAGATTTGAATGAGAGGGAGAATAAAGAAGCACTACTAAGGGAGGAGATAGAGTTAGAGAAAATAATAAGAAAAAAAGTGATGGCACCAAGGCTTAAGCAAGTAATATATATAAGATGTTATCGTAGGCAGACGGGTGTGTGATCCAAGGATTGATTAAATGGTGGCAAAGTGAATTACAATTAGATGTGCAAGAGATGAAGAATATAGCAGAGAATATAAGGAAAGTCAAGAATGTTAGGGAAATGAGAATGGAAAATACTACGTAAGTGGTATCACACACCTGCTCAACTTGCATATTTTCAGCAGAATGTTAAGAATACTTGTTGGCACGGATGTCAAGATAAGGGGGTATTTATGCATATATTTTAGGAATGCCCAGTAGTGCACAAATTTTGGAAAGAAGTGCAAGAGGAAACTAATAGGATGTTAAATATGCGATGGACAATTACAAAGGAAATGGCAAGTCTTTGGAGAAGGGTGGCATACAAATATAAATAACAACAACAACAACAATAACAACAACAACAACAACAACAATAATAATAGAAACATAGAAGATTGACGACAGAAAAAGACCATCTAATCTGCCCTTATACTATTTCCTGTATTTTATCTTGGGATGGATATATGTTTATCCCAGGCATGTTTAAATTCAGTTACTGTGGATTTACCAACCACATCTGCTGGAAATTTGTTCCAAGGATCTACTACTCCTTCAGTAAAATAATATTTACTCATGTTGCTTTTGATCCTTCCCCCAACTAACTTCAGATTGTGTCCCCTTGTTCTTGTGTTCACTTTCCTATTAAAAGCACTTCCCTCCTGAACCTTATTTAACCCTTTAACATATTTAAATGTTTCATGTCCCCCATTTTCCTTCTGTCTTCCAGACAGTGGTACCTCTACTTAAGATCTTAATTCATTCCATGATCAGGTTCTTAAGCAGAAAAGTTTGTAAGTAGAAACAATTTTTCCCATAGAAATCAATGTAAAAGCAAATAATGTGTGCAAACCTATTAGAAAAGAAATAAAAGCTCGGAATTTAAGCAGGAGGTAGAGAAGGAAGAAGAGGAGTAGGACTGTTGCTGCCGAAGGAAGAAGTAGAGTTGATGGAATCAAGAAATGCAAATCCTTAAGGCTTAAAGAAAAAAAAAAGAGGAACTCTGAGGTGGTGAGGAGGAGCACGTGTCTCCCATACACCCAGCATGAGGCTGCCAACCATACAATGCGCCAGAGATAGAGGGGGGAACCTCCTGCTCCTTTGACCGAAATATGGTGGCGGCTGCTGCTGCTACCTGCTTTCTCTTCCTTCCCATGATGAAGGGCTCCCCTCTCCTCTCGTCGCTTGCTTTGTAGGCAGCACCTTTCCTTCACCGTGGTGACTCTTCAATTTGCCTAAATCCAAGTTGATCCGGCTGGGGCGAAGAACCCTCTTTTGTCTTTCCGTGCCCAGACGCTCTGGGAGGCAACCTCGCGCCAGGTGTATGGGAGATAGTGTGAGGGAGTCACCACAGCAACGTGGTTTATTCCCTCTCCAAGCACCCAGAGGAAGAAAAATACTTTGTTTGCTCTGGACTGCCAAAGCCCCCTTAAGCGCCACTGAAAGGCTCCTCTGGCAGCCCAGAAAAGCCCAAGGTTGCTTGAATTAAAGGGGGAATGGCAGGAATCTGGCCAGCCCTTCATGCCGCTCTCAAATTTCCTGGGAAATTTTTCCAGGCTCGGGTTCTTAAGTAGAAAATGATTCTTAAAAAGAGGCAAAAAAATCTTGAACACCCAGTTCTTATCTAGAAAAGTTTTTAAGTAGAGGCATTCTTAGGTAGAGATGCCACTGTAATTTAGTATCAGACTAGGGTGCCAAGTACACTGACCTTAGATACCAACCCACACCCATCTCTCAATCCTCAGAATCTGTGATCAGTTGCATAGGACGCAGACAGGCCACAATACTATCCCTCATCACAGGGCCATTCCCTGGGCTCTTCCCAGTGGGGGTGCAGTGGGGGTGCAGTTGTGAAAGGAACTGTTCATGATATGCATGAACCGAATCAGGAGCTTGAATAAAGGTCGTGTCCTCCCAGGTACAATTATATGACCCATCCCCCTCCACTCAATGTGGTACTTTCCAGGTACTAACGATGTTCCCAGCTCTTACTGGCTTGCAAGCTCTTTCATTGTTACTCTCTCAAAATAATTTTTTTAAGTCTTTAACCAGGGGATAAAATAATGTGCTGAAGCTGACCAGGCTCAGGACATCAACCAGATGGATACCTGGTAAGCAGATTCTTTGCCTTATTTTCCTCCTCAAAACTAAGGTGCATCTTATATTCTGGTGCGTCTTTTCCGAAAAATATGGTATATTTTTTTCCTTGTTTTTCAATCCCCAGTCCATCTCAAGACTGAGATACATAATCAATATAAAAAAGCTAGATTCACGATGCTTCAAAGCATGGGAATCATTGATTTTATAAAGATTGCAGTACAGTGATCTCTCGGTTAGCGCGGGGGTTACGTTCCAAGACCTCCCGCGCTAACCGATTTCCGCGTTATAGTGGATGCGGAAGTAAAAACCACCATCTGCGCATGTGCGCCATTTTTTTCATGGCCGCACATGCGCAGATGGTGGAGTTTGCGTGTGGGCGGCGGGGAAGACCAAGGGAAGATTCCTTCAGCCGCCCAACAGCTGATCTGCTCCGCAGCGCGGAAGCAGCGAGGAGCCGAAGATGGGGTAAAGGCAAAGGGGAAACCCCATCTTCGGCTCCTCGCTGCTGCCGCGCTGCGGAGCGGATCAGGTGTTGGGCGGCTGAAGGAACCTTCCCTTGGTCTTCCCGCCAGATCACTTGCTGCTTGCCGCTTGCCAGTCCACGCCCCCCTGGATGAGCGGCCCCGCATGGCCCCAGCGCCGGACTCCGAACGCCGAAACCGGAAGGGGCGAGGTGGGGGAGAGTCTGACGGAATGCGACTGACGGAATGCTGAGCCTCCCGTTTTCTCTCCCCCCCCCTCGCCCCTTCGCCTCCCTGTGTTCCTAGGAGAAGTGCTGGTGAGGAGCAGAAGGTCTGTCTTGCCTCAATCCCCAGCACTTCTCCTAGGAACACAGGGAGGCGAAGGGGCGAGGGGGGGGAGAGAAAACGGGAGGCTCAGCATTCCGTCAGTCGCAGCGCTGGCTGTCAACTTTTCTTTTTAGCACTGGGGAGGCAAGTCAGCTCCTGCCCAGTTTTAAAAAGAAAAGTTGACAGCCAGCGATTGTTCCGCTGCCGCCAGCATGGCCTGGCTGGCAGCGGAAGATGTAACGGAGCCCACGGGGGATTCGCCTTCCTCCCACCTGCAGCCGAGACTGATCGTGGGCTCCTTCGCAACCTCGGAGAGCTTCCAGGGCATGAAAGCTCACGAAAACCAGGAAGCTCTCCGAGGTTGCGAAGGAGCCCACGATCAGTCGGCTGCGGGCGGGAGGAAAGCGAATGCCACGGGGCTGGGCTCGGCTCCCCCCTCGGCTCCCCCCCTTACCAGCCCTGCCGCGGAAGGCTCCATTCTGTTCCCTGCCGGCCCGATTGAGCGGCCGGCGGTCTCCATTCAGGGAACAGACGTCCACCCCCTCCTCGGAGTCCCCGGCACCCAGCGTCCCCACGCCACCTCCACCTCCCGGTAATGCGCCCGACCTCTGCCTCTCTCTTTCTCTCTCATATACCACGCCGGCAACAGGGAGAGAAAGAGAGAGAGAACTAGCGTGGACTTATTTTTTATTTTTTAATATTTTATTTTTTTAATTAATATTTTTTGAAAAACCGCGTTGCAGCATTTCGCGCTAATCGAGAACGCGCAAATCGAGGGATCACTGTATATAAAATAGAATAACAATAATAAGAGTGGAATAGTCTTGAAAGTAAGAGTTTGCTGACTGAAAGAATCAAGGCTCCATGGCATGATATACATTCGCCTCTGTGACGAATAGTCTGATGACACTACTGTATTCACATTCCTCTTTCCCCCACCTCCTTTTCTACATCCATTTGCAGACAGAGAAAATAGAGGTTTAATTGTTTAGCTTGTGTGAACATAATATACCCTATAGTAAAATATGTTCTCTATTTTCCCCGGAGAAGTACTTATATAATTTATAATATAGTAAAATATGTTCTCTATTATACCCAGAGAAGTACTTTTATAATTCATTAGGCACTTCTGACAAATGGAAGGCATTAAATACAATGAGAAAGAAGAAGAAAATTAGAGCAATATTAGTTGTTTGCAGTACACTCTAATGTAAGCAAGGGTGATCTTGAAAATGTGCTCCTCTGTTCTGCTGTGCCTGAGTACTGAGAGGACAATAGGAAAGGTTGACAATTAAAATAGCTATTGAAGTTAACAACAGAGAAAGCAGTAATATTTGAAGATTGTGATATCTGGACAATAGATGGATTTCAGATAAAAGCTGCAGATCAAAAGCAATTTCTGACTGTTCTTCAGAATACCACTAATGCACTTTGTGCCATGCAGATATATGGTGGAGTAAAAAGTGATACAATTAAAAGACATTAGATAATCAGAACTAGAAAGTTTTGTTGCATTAGACCTAAGACCCCATTATTGTTCAGGTATAGCTTCTAACACATATGTAATTTCTAGCCACACATGGAAAATGCACACACAAGAAATATAAATTCAGTTGCCTTAAAGTACAAACAAGATTATATACATAGAAAGTATTTATTTTATTTTATTTCTTACTTCTGGACTGTAATTACAATAATTGATATATCAGCGGTAGACAATCTTGTATCCACCTGATGTATCATTTGACATTAACTATTTTGGGTGACAGTGATGGAACCAAAATTCAAAACACCTGGAAGATATCAAATTGCTTACATCTGAAATATTGCAGCGCAAATCTATTACAACACAATACAACAGTGCCATTATTATGGAAATGTATCATAACTCTCTTTTGCATGACTGAAGTTTTCAACTTTTCTGGCATTTATGAACAACTTCTATAATAACTTTAATAAAAAAAAATAAGACAGTGAAACAAAATGTTATACTAGATAGGCAATTTGGCTCACTTCAAATGTTACTAAATTATAGCTCCAGAATTCTTTGGAAACACAATCAATAGTGAAGAATAGACATTCATCAACTTTTTCAAATTATCTATCTATATATTTTTTTCTTTAGGACATTCTGACATTGAAGCAATATAAAGCTTGTCCTGTTATTGTTTGCTAAGCACAATAATGGCTGGTTTGTTTGAGAAAATGCTTTAGATTGTTAGTAAGAAACCTGCTCAATTTTCCCATTCTTTGTCTATCAAAAATACTTGGGGTTCCTCAAAGTTCCATTTTATTAGAGATGTCATATTGGCACATCTGGGAAAACACTAATCTGAGCCACATCTCCATATTAAAATGATGAGGGAAATCCTCATCTTTTGAATTTCTCTCACACACAAATTTAATTCCTCCCTAATTCAAAAATTATCAATATATTATAGGAATATACATTTCTTATTCATATTAGAATAACATGCAAGATATTGGGCTCCACTTTGTCATGCGTTCTGTCTGGGTCACTCCAGAAGCCAATACCAACCCAAAAAGAGAAGCCAGACACACTGGTAAAAGGCCAAGGCAGTTTATATAATTCAAGGAAAACACAGGTAACAGAAAATGTCCTTACAAACAGGAAAAACGCTGGAACTTCAAATATATACACGAAGGGAATAGTCCATGAAGCAATACCAGATTCTTGCTGCCAATACGAAGCTGTAGATAGCAAACAGACACCTCCCATGAGTCTTCCAGACTGCGAGGCCACAAGCCAAGATCAGAGACGCTGAGAATCAAAACAGGTCACCGCAACTCCAATTGATAACACTCCACATGGCTTCAAGGCCTTGCCTGCCTTTTAAACCCTGCTGATGAGGACCACACCCAAACCCAGCTATTTCTAATTCAATGGTGAAAATATTTCTTTAACTGCTCCTTTCATTGCTGTGAACGTCTCTGTCTCATGTCAATGACAGCTTGTGCGTCATCACCTAATGACTCCAAGCTACTGGCTGGGGAGCCCCCCCCCCCGGGGCTCTCATGCTGTTCTCCTTCATCCCATTCCTGACTCTCCTCTCCCCCGTCCGACTGTTCAGCCCCCTCCTCTGCGCTGTCAGCCTCCTCCGGGCATGGAGCCAGCAGAGACACAGCTGGTCCCTGAGCAGCCTCAGGCTGAATCACAACAGTCATGTTTGAAATATTTTTCCCTCCCTGTGCCTTTGTTGACTTAGTATTTCTATTTTCCATCATAAGCAAATTCCTGCCTTGGAAAGTCTTCCAAGAAGACGTGCCAGGGTTAGAATGAGAAGGACTCAGGATTCTAAAAAATCCCAAGTGCTTTTCCACAGACATAACTGAGGAGAGGATTTAGACCAAGCCATTTGGCAAGTCCACATAATTTCCTTTCCCTTGCATATAATGGGATGAAAACTGCAAAATGCAAGCTTTATCCAACTGGAATGCAGCCAAGATACCATTTGAAGTCATTGACACACAGCACTATTGGAGCACAGCACTCTACTGTTCAAATGTAGCATAGGATCATAATGCACACTCTTTCCCCTCCTTTCAATCTAGTAGCAAAGGACGAAGTATATTGGCTCCTCTAATAGCTTTTTTATTACTACTATTCTTTATTAAGGAATTTTATACACTAGTAAAATGATATAAATTTAAGAAAAGGGGGAAAGAATAAATAAATGTGTGAATAAAAAAGAAAGAAAAAGTGAAAGAAAAAAGAAAAAAGTATAAAGTAGCTGGTTCTGATATTTATAGCAGTGACAAATAAAAGTCATGTCTATCCCTACCCAAGTTACATCATAATTCCATTCTTTTGTTATGAAAATTTATGAGATAAAACTGGAGGCAAGGTAAAATCTTCACTTCTATTCTTTCTCAGATGTCCATTTTAAAAGTTTCATGACAGGGTCAAGATTATATGAATAAAATTTTCACCAAAGAGCAAGTTTATAGTCGAGAGATAGATTTTCAAGGGGTTCATAAAAAGCATTCAAAGTTCAGTGAGCTTTATTGACTTATATTCTTGTGCTTAAACAAGTTTTAATGTGGCCATAAAATTAAAATTTTCAATACTTAAAATCCGAATTATTAAAATCAGGCTATGGCACACAGTTTTAAGATGCCAAAGAGCTGGTAGTTATTCTTCATGCTTTTCACATTAAAGGAGCAGTAAAATAAAATAAGAGGATTGGTTCAAAGCTGGCTTATCACATGTTCACAAGTGGAAGGACAGATGTGAAAATGAGTCATTCTAATTCTAACCTTCAGATTGTACTTCTGTTTTCTCTGTGGCCTAGTTCTTTCATTTCTGCATGGGAAAAGTTAGCATAACACAAATTCATTTGAAATATGACTTCATTCTTTATTGAATTTAGCTCTGAAAGGCAAAATGTGTGTGGGTAAAATCAAATACAATGGGAGACAGGAATGTGAGCCTTCCATATAATGTCACACTGGAAAACCTGTGTGGTGGATTAATGACAGATTGGATTATGACCAGAGACGTCTAAATTCAAGCCACCAAACCACAGAGGCTCAGTGGTTTTCTGAGCTAGTCACTTTTGTTCTTGATCAAATTCTTGTTCTTCCATACCCTCGAACTATTGTGGAAGAAAAAAAATCTATCCCCCCTATCCTTTTTCTCTCTCTCTCTCTCTTCGCTCCGCCCTTTCTCTCTCCCCTTTTCTATCTTTCTCTCTCTCTCATTCTCTCTCTCTTTCTCTCACTGGCTGGGCTGGGACAGAGATGTCAGCCCTGCGCACATGCACAGCACAGCGCCAGCATGTATGGCATCCAGCAACATGTCCAGCTGACACCATTGGTGCCTGTGCCCTGGAGCTCCTGCTCGAAGCTGACCGCTCTGCAGCTACTGCCCGGTGCCACTGCTGCTGGTGCCCTCCCACTCCTATTTCAATCCCCGCTTGGTGGTGCCACCTTGGCTGCCCACTCTGCTGCCCCGCGCCTACTAGAGCTGGTCGGCCTCGCTGCCCCTGCAGGCCCACCTCAGGCCCAAGCCCTTCCTGCCACCCGAGAGCTGCAAAGCTCACCTGCCACGGCCTAGCCCCAAAGCTCACCTGCTGCCACCACCAGGGAAGGTCCAGCCAGGTGGGGTGCTGCAGCTGTGGGAGAGGCCACCTCCGAAGCTGAAGGGCTGAAGCTCAGCGCCTCCATGGAAGGACTGTGCGTGCATTTGTTCCAATGTTTTTGCAAACTTTGCCAGGCTTCGGGACTGGGGGGAGAGGAGAACCAGCTCCAAAATCAGGACATTTTTGAACTACTGTGGGACACAGGAAAAATAATTCAAAAGTGGGACTGTCCCACTGAAGGTGGGACATCTGGTCACCTTACTCTTGGAACTTCTAGCTGGCTTATATTTCAGTTAAGGTCGGCGAAGAAACATCAGCATATATGGAACTGATATTTTTGAATGATGAATGAGTAATAATCTGTTTTAGCAGAATCTCATATTTTCTTCTTCCAGTGAACCAGTATTCTTAAAACATGGCAGGTTTTCTTGCACTTGGAACTTCATGTTAGGGCCACAAATAGGGAGACTTAGCAATAAGAAATAAATGGCTCTTGGTTAAATACTGAATTTGATTTACTTTATATTTAATTAAAATTAAATTAATGTGTTGCCTTCAGTAAAACTATTCCTGCTGCTTTTAATAGTATTCTTTCTCTTACTTGTAAAATCACAATTTAATCATAAGCTTTGGAAGCGCAATGAAAACCTCAATTTAGGGATTCAGAAGGCATAGGCATCTCTGCTGTACAAAGTTGCTATGCAGTGAAATAGTATCCTCCTTTCCAAGCAAATTGGTCATAAAACATGTTAAGATAGATCTCATAGTTTTGTTTTGTTTTTGCACAGTGGAAAACTTTTGAGAAAAGCTGAAAACAATCTCATTCTTAGGGGATCCGAACTTTCTTTCTTTCTTTCTTTCTTTCTTTCTTTCTTTCTTTCTTTCTTTCTTTCTTTCTTTCTTTATTTATTTATTTATTTATTTATTTATTTATTTATTTATTTATTTATTTATTTATTTATTTATTTATTTATTTATTTATTTATTTATTTATTTAATTTGACTTCTATGCCATCCAATCCCGAAGGACTCAGGATGGCTTACAACAGTATAAAATTACAAGTAACAATTACAATTGTAATTGTAAAATTACAATTAAACTTCTTCATAAATATAAATAGAAGTATAGAACTGATTCTCAAAACAAACTCATAATATTTCAATTTTCATGGCAACATATAATTTGGAAAGGACATTGAAGATCTTTTAGTCCAACCCCCTGCTCAAGCAAGAAATTTTAGGGAGTAAGCTATTCTATAAATATAGTGTAAGATGTTTTCAGCTCAATTTCAATAATAATAAACAAGCAAACAAAGAAACAAGCCCAGCTAGATTAAAAGACCCAGCAGTGGGATTTCAAAACAAGTGACAAAATGAAACAATTGGTCTGCAAGAACCAACTGATGGCAAGAACCGCAAAAGTTCAAATCAAAAAGTGATTTATTGCTGTTTATCCCTATGAATAGGAATATTGTCGCCCATCAGTTAGCACCTGCTTGAAGTTAAATAAGTATAAGCAGAATTCAAGGGAGGTTGGACTCCCATGGTGATTACATAAGTGGATCTCTGTTTTAATTCTTCCCTCATGTTCTGCCAATCCTTCTCCTATACAGTGGAACCCCGACATAAGAGCTGCTCTACTTAAGAGCAACTCGAGATAAGAGCTGGGAGGGGAGAGATATTTTTGTTCTACTTACAAGCCCAAATTCGAGATACAAGCGCCAAGGAGCTGTCTCCTGAAGCCAAACGCTAACTTCCGCGTTCGGCTTCAGGAGACAGCTGCGAAGCGGCGCGCGTGTTTTAAAAGGTTGCAGCCGGCCTGGGGGGCTCGGGGGGGTGCTTGCAGCTTTCTTTCTTGCTCTTTTTCTTTCTCTCTTTTACCTTCCCTTCCTCTATTTCTTCTTTTCTTTCTCCTTCCCACCTTCTTCCCTCCCTCCCTCTTTTCACTCATTCCTCTCTTACTCTCCCCTTTCATAAGTTTCCTTGCTTCCTTCCTCTGTTCCTGTCCCTTCCCCCTTTCTTTCTTTCTTTCTTTCTTTCTTTCTTGCTTTCTTGCTTTCTTGCTTTCTTTCTTGCTCTTTTTCTTTCTCTCTTTTACCTTCCCTTCCTCTATTTCTTCTTTTCTTTCTCCTTCCCACCTTCTTCCCTCCCTCCCTCCCTTCACTCATTCCTCTCTTACTCTCCCCTTTCATAAGTTTCCTTGCTTCCTTCCTCTGTTCCTGTCCCTTCCCTCTTTCCTTCCTTCCTTCCCACCCTCCGTCCATTCATTCACCCATTCCTCTCTTGATCGCTTAAAGCCGGTCCCTGGTGCAAAAAGGGTTGGGGACCTCTGTCCTACAGGATTGGGTGGCAGAGAAGTTGAACATATGTAAATTTAAAAGTTTAAGAAAGTTTACAAGTTAAGTGAAAGAAACTTCATTATTCATTTATATGTACATGTACATTTCTTCATTAAAAACATGTCTTTCTGCATAATTTAGACTAACTTTGTGAGTTTTTTGAGGGCTGGAACCAATTAAAATTATTTACATTAATTCCTATGGGGAAAAGTCGTTCGAGATAAGAGCTGCTCGACTTAAGAGCCCAGGTCCGGAACGAATTAAACTCGTATCTCGAGGTACCACTGTATATAATTTCTAATAACTTTATCTTAAAAAGATGGAATCCATGCTATGTGTTTTGAAATAATTGTCACCATGATATTTTAAATAAAAATAAAATTTATCTAAGCTACAATTCTGTTCTGAAGATTGCACAGTGAAAATAAAAATGTATCCTTCTCTGACATAGATGGAGCCCTAGCTGTACATATTTGCTCCCATTTTATCTTATTTTGGCTCATTGACTCTTTTTCTCTCATTGCTGATGTGAGCTCTCAGCAGCAATCACCAGATTGTCCATACATCTTCTGTACTGATTCAGTCAGTGAACTATAACCCAGCAACAGGGCTGTAATGTTTCTAGCACCCAGGATACTGGTTGCTTGTCAGTATGACATATAACCTGCAAGATGTGTTTAAGAACAAATAACCTCAAAACTGCTACCATGCCATCTGTCTTGATGACCAAAAGTACAGAAAGATCTCAAAACTGTAGAAAAATAAAGAAATGGTGTAAAGGTTAGCTATTAGATTCTACATTGTATTTACATTACCAAATGTATTCGTGATCTATTTTAATCTACATCCCAACCCATTGGTAAGTATCACTTCCTCTATGTGGAACATAGCAAGTACAACCTGCTGCTTCTATGTAGGATTCTTCCTTACAAATGACAAAATAAGTATAGTATGAGAATCTATGAAGCAGAACCAAGGAATGACTGATACCTAGCCAGCTACAGATAGATTAGATTATAAACCTCATCATTCCTAGACATAACTGCTATCGGCTTGAAATTGTAGGGCAATCTATTTACCATGCACCAGACTATAGAAAGCTAATACAGTGATACCTCATTTTACGAACTTAATTGAGGTTTGTAAGGTGAAAAGTTTGTAAGACTAAACAATGTTTCCCATAGGAATCAATGGAAAAGTGATCAATGTGTGCAAGCCCAAAACTCACCCCTTTTGCCAGCCAAAGCACCCATTTTTGTGCTGCTGGGATCCCCCTGAGGCTCCCCTCCATGGGAAATCCCACCTCCATGTTTTTGTGATGCTGCAAGGGAATCCCAGCAGCACAAAAACAGGTGCTTTGCTGGCAACGGAAGTCCGGAGGTGGGGTTTCCCAGCATGGGGAGCCAAAGCAAAATTGCAGCATCGCAAAAACACGGAAGTCCTCGAAGCCCCACCTCCGGACTTCCATGTTTTTGTGATGCTGCGATTTTGCTGAGGCTCCCCTCACTGGGAAACCTCACCTCTGGACTTCCGTTGCCAGTGAAGCTCCCGTTTTTGTGCTGCTGGGATTCCCCTGCTGCATTGCAAAACACAGAAGTCCGGAGGTGGGGTTTCCCATGGAAGGGAGCCTCAGGGGAATCCCAGCAGCGCAAAAATGGGCACTTCGCAACGGAAGTCCAGAGGTGGGGTTTCCCAGTGAGGGGAGCCTCAGTGAAATTTCAGCATCGCAAAAACATGGAAGTCCTCGAAGCCTGACCTCCAGACTTCTGTGTTTTTGTGATGCTACGATTTTGCTGAGGCTCCCCTCGCTGGGAAACCTCACCTCTGGACTTCCGTTGCCAGTGAAGCACCCATTTTTGTGCTGCTGGGATTCCCCTGCAGCATTGCAAAAACACAGAAGTCCAGAGGTGGTGTTTTCCATGGAAGGGAGCCTCTGGGGAATCCCAGCAGCGCAAAAACAGGCACTTCGCTGGCAACAGAAGTCTGGAGGTGGGGCATCCCAGTGGCAGTGGCTTGAGTTTGTAAGGTGAAAATAGTTTGGAAGAAGAGGCAAAAAAATCTTAAACCCCAGGTTTGTATCTTGAAAATTTTGTATGACGAGGGGTTTGTAAGACGAGGTATCACTGTACCACTATTTATGCTATACTCATATAATTAAGCTTTAATTTACTTCAGTTTTTAAACATGAACTAACAAAGGCTCTAATGCAGAAATGAAGAACTTGATTTTCTCCAGATGTTGCTGAATTACCAATTCTCAGCATCCTTTACTATTAAACATGCTGAGGTTTGATGTATAGAAATATTTGTAAAAAAATGAGAAGGAATAGTGCTGTGTAAGAAAATTTTAATTTCTACATTAAATTACAAAGACAGATTGGAAGTCTACCATTTAGCTTGCTCTAGATATCTTTTTGTTAATTACGTATTTGATATCTTGCTCATTTGTTATGCAATATATTTAATGTTATTAATTATTTTAAACTTTGATAGTGAAATACTGAACATATTCATGTTCTGCCTCCCAAGGAATAGAGAGAAAGAAAGCTTCTAGAAAAATCCTAGTGGACTAAATAAAAATGTGGGTATAAATGATCATACAAGTAACAGAGTGAATTGTGTTGGTTTTAAAATAATCCTAGAGGATTTATTTTTAATAAACCTATTGATCAACACCGTAGCACCTATTTTCCCACCACTGCCAGCAGTGCCATGTTTGCCATGTTGATCAAGTCTTATTGCACAGTGGTAATTTATAATTCAATGTAAGAAAGGAAATTAAAATGCTAGTTTAAAAACGTAATAGAAAACAGAAAGTTTTTGATGAGTAATTGGGGTCATATTTAATCAATTGAATCAGATTTGTGGTGTGGATGCAACCTAGCCTGAAGGGAAACAAAATAAATGAATGAAACAATTCCCACCAAAAAGATGAAATTGCCATTTTAACTTGTTACTGTATGTCCATTAATTTTGGTTACTGATGGATAATAATTAATAAATTACTATTAATTTAGGAAACATTTTATCTAATAAACATAATGTCCTGAAAAGCAGGATAATGTGTGTATCATCATGTTGAGAAACATCCAATCAGTGGTGGGTTCCTATGGGTACGGTCAGGTACGCAGTACCGGTAGCAAAATTTTGATTCCCCCCCCCCCTTCATTTCATTTCATTTCATTTTATTGGATTTGTATGCCGCCCCTCTCCGTAGACTCAGGGCGGCTAACAACAGTAATAAAAACAACGTGCGACAATCCAATACTAAAGAAGCTAAAAACCCTTATTTTAAAAACCAATCATACATACAAACATAACATACATAAATTGTGGAAGCCTAGGGGGAAAGAATATCTTAATTCCCCCATGCCTGACGACAAAAGTGGGTTTTAAGAAGTTTGCGAAAGGCAAGAAGGGTGGGGGCTATTCCAATCTCTGGGGGGAGTTGGTTCCAGAGGGCCGGGGCTGCCACAGAGAAGGCTCTTCCCCTGGGTCCCGCCAAACGACATTGTTTAGTTGATGGGACCCGGAGAAGGCCAACTCTGTGGGACCTAATTGGTCACTGGGATTCGTGCGGCAGAAGGCGGTCGCGGAGATAACCTGGTCCGATGCCATGAAGGGCTTTATAGGTCATAACCAACACTTTGAATTGTGCCCATAAACTGATCGGCAGCCAATGCAGACTGCGGAGTGTTGGTGTGACATGGGCATATTTGGGAAAGCCCATGATTGCTCTCGCAGCTGCATTCTGCACGATCTGAAGTTTCCAAACACTTTTCAAAGATAGCCCCATGTAGAGAGCGTTACAGTAGTCGAGCCTCGAGGTGATGAGAGCTTGAGTGACTGTGAACAGTGACTCCCGATCCAAATAGGGCCGCAACTGGTGCACCAGGCGAACCTGGGCAAACGCCACAGCTGAAAGATGTTTCTCTAATGTGAGCTGTGGATCGAGGAAGATGCCCAAGTTGCGGACCCTTTCTGAGGGGGTTAATAATTTCCCCCCCCCCAGGGTAATGGATAGACAGATGGAATTGTCCTTCTGGGCTCTGGATATGTTTTTCCTATCAAATGAGGTTGAATGTGTATAATTTTAGAAGAGCTGTGTGTGTGTGTGTGTATGTACATGCACTTTATATAGTAGATAATCAGGGGTGGACTACTGCTCAGATCGGGGGGAACGCAGTGGGTTATCGAAAATGGGGCTCCACCCCAGAACACCCAATTTGCACTGAAAGATGTTGAAACAAAATGCACAAGCCACGCCCACAGTGTAGTAGTAAAAATTTTCGTAGCCCATCACTGCATACAATCCAACATTTTTCATCTGTTCTTAAACTTTAATTTCAGACCCTTGCTTTTCTGTTACTGGTATTAATCCTTCAGAAGTATCAACTGGTTTAATGTCACATTGCATCATAAAAATGTCTAATTCAATTTCCTTAGCTTAAGATCCTTAAAGAGATCTTTGTAATTTTTAAGTTGTGCATTTTTAAGCAAGTCTGGGTATGGTGATCTTGATGGTTAATATATGAATTTTATTTTTCAGCCTTGGGAAAGATTTCGTCCCTTCTTTTGCTATTTCTGTTTGCCATAAACCAACAATTCCATAAAACTGTTTTGATTAATTTATTTATTTTGTCCTTGAATTCTTTTGTTTACTTTTTTTAGTAACTCATCGTCATAACTTACACTTCAAGGTTAAAATTACAGTTTGAGTAATTCTTTCTTTTGCTTTCCTTGGAGAGCCATACACTATCTTAAGAAGTGCTACAGCACTGTACCATGACTTAACCAGTATGCCTCTCAGTAGGATACTAAATCCGTAAAGTCTATCTCAAATTCTGTAAATAGCTGCTTGAACTGATGACTGCATAGTGATTGGCTTTTAATGTAGTTCAGTGTTTTCACTACAGTAAATATCATTCCTGGAATAAGTAAAGATTCTAAACAAAAATGCTCTTAATACAAAATAAACTGGTACATGATCAGTCAGTTTTGTCTTTCTCCCATGTAGGAAGAGGAAATCATAATAATAGATAGGAGAGTCCATGCCTTTTTTTTTAAAAAAATGTTCTTCTTACTAATTATTTGACTTGTTTATTGTATGTACTATTTTTATTGTAATCCGCTCTGAGTCCCACTGAGATTGGGAGACATAGAAATCAAATAAGTTAAATTTAATTAATAATAATAAATTTCAATAATAGAGGATAACTAGAACAATAATGATAGGAAAGAAAGAGAAATACTGTTTGCAATGAGTTATGATTTGGGGGCAAATCTGAGTGGACAAAGCAGGGTGTTAAGTGGGCAGGGAGCAGCTGACAGAAATGGAGACTGATTCAGGAGTAAACCAAAACAGCAGCCTTTATTTCAACACCAATGGAACAGAGAGCAAGCAATTTGACAGCTCCTTTTATAGTGGTGCTGTCAAACTTTGAGCCAGGAGCAGGGCTTTGTTTTTCTACTTGCTGGCTGCTTGCCAATCAGGCTTAAGCAGCCAAAGGCATGGTTGTATGTGCAAAGACTCAACACCCTTTACTCCCTGGATGGCACATGCATAGTCCGCAAGGTAGGAGGGCGGACGGAAACTGCGCCCAGAGCACCTCAATATAGACCTGGAGACTGAAGAAGGAGGAGGAGTCCAAGGGCAGGTCCCTGGAACACTGGAGACATGGCCATATTCGGAGACTTGGCCAATGCTGTAGAGGCCCTGGCGTTAGGTGAACCAAGTGGTGTAAAGTCAATAGCAGAGGGTGGAGAAATGGATTGAGGTGGAGTAGGAAAACTAACTCCAGTGGTCATATGGGTGAGGTGCATTGTTAGAAGGGACTTGGCATCAGACTAATTGATGTGGCATCCAGACACACCCTATAAGAGCATGGGCCCATTACTTGGGCCACATGCCCAGGAACCCATTTTTGACCAGTCCTGAATTTTAATGTAAAGATAGAATCACTGGGAAGGGACTGTCTATTGGTGGTTGTAGTGGTATAGGCTTGTTGTTCTGAGGCATAGCCAGGATGTAAATGGTCAAGCTGGGTTCTGAGGCTATAACTCATAAACAATTTCATGGGGCTGAGGCCAGTAGTCTGGCAATGGGGAAGTATGTTGTAACCAGGGGATATGTGGTGATGTTCTCATGCCAATTTAAATGCCCCAGGTGTCCCAAAGCCTCTTTAACAGATCTAATGTCTCATTCAGTCAAGCCATTAGTAGCTGGGTGTGCTGGAGCTGTAGTGGCATAGCGAACCCCTAACTGCTCCAAGACTTACAAGGGGGAAGATGTGAACTGGGGGCTGTTATCAGTGACCAGAGTATGAGGTAGGCCATGAGTGGCAAATAGAGCTTCCAAAAGTTTAATCATGGCCTCTGAAGAAGTGGTGATCATGCGAGCCAGCTCAACTTTAAATAGGCATTCATTAGTACTAGAAACATCTGGCCAAGGAAGGGGCCAGTCAAATTGAAGTGGAGCTTGGACCAGGGGGCTTTTGGATCCTCCCAGTCTAATATGGGGGGGCAGCAGGTGTGGCTGACCTAGACTACTGGTAAATCTGGTACTTAGCCATCCATGCCTCAATTTGCTGGTCCATTTTAGACTACCAGGCATAGCTGTAGCCAAATGATTTCATGAGAACTGTGCCTGGGTGGCCCCTGTGTAAGCAGTGGAGTATGGAGACCCTGATCCTGGTGGCACTACAACCCTGGCCCCACAACAGGGAACTGTCAACTCATGTTGCCTGGTTAAATAGGGCTGGAAATTGGGGGAGGAGGATGCTGAGGGCTACTCCCTTTATACCCAGTCTAAAACCTGAGATATTATGGGGTCTGAGGCTGATTGAGAAGCAATGTAGTCAACTGTGACTGTAGCCTGGATTTCATCAAGAAGCAGGGTCAGTGATGGGACGGGGTAAAGGGCAGTGGCTCAGGGCATCAACATGGCCCATCTGGTGACCAGGGCAATAGTACAATTGATGGGAATAGAAGAATCTCAAGCCACCAGGACATGCAAGGTGAGAGGATGCATGGAATTTGTCTGTTAGCCCAAGGAGAAGTTGGTGGTCAGTGACCAAGTGGAAAAAAATGGTCATAAAGATAGTCATGAAATTTACAGATGCCAGTGACACAAGTGAGGGCCTCTCTATCAAGTTGGCTATACTTACGTTCAGCCATGGAAAGAGTGTAAGAATAGTATGCTAGTGGAGCTTCCGAGTTACTGGGCAAAATGTGGCTCAGGACTACACCCACCCCATAAGTGAATGTGTTGCAAGCTAAGAGTAAGGGAATGCCATTGCTATGTTAAATTAGAATGGCCTTAGAAGTAAGGAGATCTTAGACAGCCTGGAAAGCTTTAGCCTATGAATGTCCATAGTTACAGGCAGGGGTTTGATGACATAGGCCTTATATGAGAGTAATACTGAGTAAAAAAAATTAATAAGCCCAGGAAAGCCTGGAGCCAGGCACTGGAAGAAGGGGGAGGGGCAAGGTGAATTGCCTCAATTTTGGAGGAATTAAATGAATACCTTCAGAATCAATAAGAAACCCCAAGAGCTCTACCTTGGGGCCCCAATGTTTGTTTGTTTGTTTGTTTGTTTGTTTAGTTAAGTACGTATTGGTTATATACAAAGATATAACATTGTTTATATACATGTAGAAGGAAACATTAGGACAGGGACAGTAGGCATGCTGGTTCACTTATGCATGCCCCTTACTGACTTCTTAGGAATTGTGTGAGGTCAACAGCAGATAGTCTAAGAGTAAAGTTTTGGAGATTTGGTGATGTAACTACAGAGTCCGTTAGTGAGTTCCATGCATTAACTACTTGGTTGCTAAAGTCGTATTTTCTACAGTCGAGTTTGGAGTGTTTACTTTGAGTTTGTATCTGTTATGTGTTAATGTATTATTGTGGTTGAAGCTGAAGTAGTCATTGACAGGAAGGACATTGTAGCAGATGATTTTATGAGCTATGCTTAGGTTGTGTTTAAGGCGATGTAGTTTTAAGCTTTCTAGGCCTGGTTGCATAAGGTATTCTGTTGTGAGTAGAGGAGTGGGGGGCTCTTCTCATAAAGTAACTTTGGACACTTTCTAATATATTTATGTCCGAAATGCGGTGTGGGTTCCAGACAGATGAGTTGTATTCAAAGATTGGTTTAGCGAATGTTTTTTATACTCCGGTTAGTAGCGTGATATTACCAGAGAAGAAGGTGTGTAAGATTAGGTTAATAACTCTTGAAGCCTTTTTGGCGATGTTGTTGCAGTGGGCTTTGGCACTTTAGGTAATTTGATATGAGTATTCCTAGGGCTTTTACAGAGTGAGGTTTGTCTGTAAGGTCTTGTTTGTTCAGTTTCTATTTGATGTTCTGATTCTTTTTGCCAATGTGTAGGACCGAGCAGTTTCTGGTTGAGATTTGGAGTTGCCAGATGTTTGACCATTCTGACACAAAGTCAAGGTCTTTTGGAAGGGTAGCTGTGTTATTGGTGAGGTTGAAGAGTTTTACATCATAAGCGAAGAGAATGCAGTTCTTGTAATGTGATTGCAAAGATAATTTATATAGAGTATGAAGAGTATTGGTTCTAGTGCCCACCAAATCAAAAGCACATAAAAAATGCAAGTAGAAAAAATAGGAATCACCTTTGGCGGGAAGGTAACAGCATTCTGTGCACCTTTGCAGTTTAGTCCACATGACCATGGGACAGGGTCTTCAGCTTTGAAACAGAGATGGGCACTGGCCTCTAATGTTAAGAACGATTAGTCCATATGTGCGAGAGGAACCTTTAAACCAAAGAAAATAACCAAGTAAAATAGTAAAATTTTCAAATAGGCAATAATGTGCAGGTTCAGCAGAAGTCTTAGGGTGTGGGGGGTGGTTGTCACATAATATTGGAGTGTTTGTTAACTTTGAATAGCCTGTTGCTGGATTTAGGGGAACATGTTTGCCTTAGGCATGCCTGTTTCACACACACAATTAACGGCTCACAGATAATGAAACAGTCTTGTCCTATTATCTAACTATCTATCTATCTATCTATCTATCTATCTATCTATCTATCTATCTATCTATCTATCTATCTATCTATCTCTATCTATCTATCTATCTATCTATCTATCTATCTATCATCTATCTATCTATCTATCTATCTATCTATCTATCTATCTATCTATCTATCTATCATCTATCTATCTATCTATCTATCTATCTATCTATCATCTATCTATCTATCTATCTATCTATCTATCTATCTATCTATCTATCTAACTATCTACCTATCTAACTATCTAACTATCTAACTATCTAACTATCTAACTATCTACCTACCTACCTATCTATCTCATATAAACATGACTATTGCAACTACACTTGAGTTATCAAATGTCCAGGCTGGGCCCTTACATTAAGTGATCTTAGAAGCCAATGTCTTAAAAGTTAAGAAGTGATACATCTACTTTGCTTATGAAAAGACTTTTTTTTTAATTTGAAGAAAGAATAAAGGTTTTGAAGATTCAAGTATCAGAGTCTGAAAAAAGAATGAATGAAATTCTTTAAAGAAGTGAATTTTATAGGTCTCCTTTGATTGAGATATTATACCAATAATATAAAAACAAATGAATAAGTAGGTGTCCATTTTCTTCATCTACAAAGCTAAATTGAAAGAGGTCTTATGTTTGAAATATATTCCTTATCTAAATTAAAGAAAAATAACTTAAAAGAGAGGAGAACAAGATTCACACTTGGATAGCAAATGTAGGAAGAAGAACTGAGAGTCACCTTTTCACAAATATCTATACTATGGTAAAATATATTTCTGTTTAAACGGTATTTTACTTCAATATTACCAACTTTGTGTATAAACTGTCAGATGCAAATCTTCATTTATTCTTCTTCTGTGTTGCTGGCAACAACTCCCCACCGACCCTGTAATTGTTAATATTGAACAGGCAAATTCAACATGCATAGAATATATTGTGGTTACTTAGAAACATAGAAACATAGAAGATTGACGGCAGAAAAATACCTCATGGTCCATCTAGTCTGCCCTTATACTATTTCCTGTATTTTATCTTAGGATGGATATATGTTTATCCCAGGCATGTTTAAATTCAGTTAGTGGATTTATCAACCACATCTGCTGGAAATTTGTTCCAAGGATCTACTACTTTTTCAGTAAAATAATATTTTCTCATGTTGCTTTTGATCTTTTCCCCAATTAACTTCAGATTGTGTCCCCTTGTTCTTGTGTTCACTTTCCTATTAAAAACACTTCCCTCCTGAACTTTATTTAGCCCTTTAACATATTTAAATGTTTCGATCATGTCCCCCTTTTTCCTTCTGTCCTCCAGACTATACAGATTGAGTTCATTAAGTCTTTCCTGATATGTTTTATGCTTAAGACATTCCACCATTCTTGTAGCCCGTCTTTGGACCCGTTCAATTTTATCAATATCTTTTTGTAGGTGAGATCTCCAGAACTGAACACAGTATTCCAAATGTAGTCACACCAGCGCCCTATATAGCGGGATCACAATCTCCCTCTTCCTGCTTGTTATACCTCTAGCTATGCAGCCAAGCATCCTACTTGCTTTTCCTACCACCTGACCACACACCCTATTGCACACTTTAGAGTCATCAGCAAATAGGCAAACCTTCCCTACCAAGCCTTCCCCTATGTCACTCACAAACATATTAAAAAGAATAGGACCCAGAATAGACCCTTGTGGCACACCGCTTGTAACCTGTCTCTGCTCAGAATACTCGCCATTAACAACTCTCTGATGTCTACGCTTCAGCCAGCTTCAAATCCACTGAACTATCGAGGGATTAAGTCCAATCTTCACTAATTTATCTATCAGCTCTTTATGTGGAACCCTAACAAAGGCTTTGCTGAAGTCCAGATAGGCAATATCCACTGCACCACCTTCATCCAACACCTTTGTGACATAGTCAAAGAAATCAATTAAATTAGTCTGACATGATTTGCCTTCAGTAAAGCCATGCTGATTTGGGTCCAATAAGTTATTGTTTTTTAGGTGCTGATTTATCCTCTTTTTGAGTAGAGTCTCCATCATTTTAACTACAACTGATGTCAAGCTAACTGGCCCGTAGTTACCAGCTTCTTCTCTACTGCCCTTCTTGTACATAGGCACAACACTGGCCATTCTCCAATCCTCAGGAACATCTCCTGTTAACAGGGATTGGTTAAGCAAATCAGTCAGGAGGAAGCAATGACAAATCTGAGTTCTTTAAGAACTCTGGGGTGGATGCCATCTGGACCCATTGCCTTATTTAGCTTTAATCGTTCAAGTTCTTCTAAGACATTGGCTTCTAAGATCACTGGAGCTGAATCCGTACAGCTGGAAGCAATGCTACAATGTCCTACCTGTCAATGACTACTTTAGCTTTAACCACAACACTACATGAACACACAATAGATAGAAACTTAAATTTAACTGCTCCAAGCTTGATTGCAGAAAATATGACTTCAGCAATAGAGTGGTTATATCTAGAATACACTATCTGACTCTGTGGTTTCATCCCCAACTGCCCCAAATTTTAATCTTAGTGTGTCTACTGTTGATCTCACCTCATTCCTAAGAGAACTATAAGGGGTGTGCATAAGCACTCCAATATACCTACCATCCCTGTACTAATGTTCTCTTTTATTTGTATTCATTTCATGTATTCGAATCATGTTTATTCCTGTATTTGTTATCTAATACATGCTTGACAAAATAAATAAATATGTACAGAAAATTCAGAAAGGTGACTAAGATCAGAGAACAAGAAACCCATTTTTTTCTTATTAGAAATTAGATTTAGCTTTGCTTCATAAAATCCTAAAATATACATTGATCAGAAATTGATTCAAAAGCAACAATACATGGACAAGTAAATTTCAAGTAAATCATAGCAATTAAAATTCATATGTAATGATTGGAAAGGAAATAACCAGAATATTTTAAAACTTTAATAGGAAAATCAATAGCTGTGATTCATTTTATTACCCCAGAAGCTCAGTATAATATTCAATGTCTTCCTATCAATTTTATTCTCAATTTCTCTAGAACTAGTAATCATATATTTTCATAAGAACACAGGAAGTCTTACATCTTTTTTGCTTCGGTTCAGGCCAAAATACAAAATATCCTTCATTGCCCTCTTCCTAAAGCTTTTTCTCTTTTACATTTCAGCAAGTAGCAAAAGACAGTCCCTGGTATGGTAAACTAGGAAAAGACAGGTGTCTTTGTCCCTCTTATAGAATGAACACTGGACACATAGAACCAATTAAAAATTACTGTAAAATAATAAAGTCATGAGGCTGCTTTGTAATGATGGAATCCTTGAAAATGTAATAGTAGCAGCAGTATTGTAATAAATATACTGGATTTTTCATCCAGAAGGGATCCAGTTCACAAGGACTTAACAAACAGTGCAAATAACAGTTCTTCTCATTCCCCTTCACCCTACATGAACATTGAAGTCCTTGTTGTTTCAATGCATCTGATCATGCTGTGCCATTATACAGAATACAATATCACAAATCACAGAGTGTCTGTACCCTGCCATGTATCAAAGTTCTCCAAGGTCAGAAAAGCAGTTTATCAACCTTATAACTCTTAGAACAGACAATAAATTTATTCTTGTGCTGGAATCTATGAATATTTCTCTGATCTTCCATGAGATAAACAGTATTGCTTAGGATGCTCTGTCTGTCATTGTCAATGAACAGCAAACACTGTCATTGCTGCATATATGCCATGCTTTGATATTGCTCTGAGCACAATAAAATGTAATACTACCTGGTTTGCATTTTCCTTACAATGCCCTCTAGGTTTGGTCTTGCACATTTATTTCTCAGCCAACAGACCATTACTGTGGCAAACTTCCATCTGCTGATAGATAGAGACTCTTAATGTTTTGATACATTGCTCAATTGCCATTTCTTTAATTTCTAATCAGGATAGAAATTAACTCCAAGAAGACAAAGAATCATCCATTACTTAAATGATCTCTGCATCTACATACTGTGAAGAATGCTCTGTACTTCATCTGTCTTAATTTGGATTAATTTGAAATTAATAAAATTCTTTGTATGCCTAATTTGAGATTAGCTTGCTGCATTGTTGATGTGTGTTATTTGGCAAAGCTCTTAAAATTCATTAATAAACTAAACTTGCTTTTGATAGAACTGG
The DNA here is from genome assembly GCF_031021105.1 of Erythrolamprus reginae. Lineage (NCBI taxonomy): Eukaryota > Metazoa > Chordata > Lepidosauria > Squamata > Dipsadidae > Erythrolamprus > Erythrolamprus reginae. Next base: position 37,151,899 of record NC_091963.1, on the reverse strand, counting down.
ATTAAACTAAGCATCTCCAATGTATCACAAGAGAAAGGAACTGGCTCAGTTGTTTCTATGCTTAAGAAGGACATCCCACATTTTCTCTGTACTTTTACAAGGGTATTTCATATTCCAGCTCTATCCAAAATGGCTCAAACTATTTCTATTATTGTTACACCGATTCAATTATGATGAGAAGTTTCTTGAAGATAAATAAATAATAATTTTATTATTTATAAGTAAATAATACTTTATTTATTATTTATAATTAAATAATAATAATGATAATGATAATAATAATAATAATAATAATAATAATAATAATAATAATAATAATAATAATTTTGAAATTATTTGAATATTGTTGCCAATAAGTACATTCAACTGGAAGACTATTCCATCTTTCTTCCCGATTATTCCATTCTTTCATCACTGGAATAATGAACCTGTTCAGGAGACACTAAAAGAATTGGCATTTGCGGCGCAGGCGGAGTAACAGTCGGACACAAAGGTATGGGTATAATAGGGTCACTTTTATTAAACCAAACTCAAAATTAACTATTTAACCAATTAAACCACGTGACCTGCAGGGGTGCATAAATCAAATAGGGGCGGAGTTAACTTTCCAACAACCTCAACTGAGCAACTCTAGGGCGAAAGCTCCTTGCCTGGGTGCAGGGTCATGGTAAAATTACACCTGCCCCCTGCCCCTTGCCATGCCCCCATGGCGTGTGGGATGGCTCGCCACTGGTCTCTGGTAAGCCCCAGCCAGCGAGTCACAGGAGCGACCCCCTCCCCGAACCCAAGCCGGTCGAGCCCTGTAATCCGAGAAGGAGATCGCCCCTCACCTCAGTAGAGGTGCCCCTAAAGGAGATCACACAGTTGCTGCTTACGCCCATTTCCGCCCCCTATCGGCCTTCCCCCCCAGTGACCTTGAGGGGGGGCACTAGTTGGTGAGTCCACCCCCTAACCACACTCCCACGCACAGAGTGGAGTAGGCGAAAAAACAACCACAGCTCGGCCAATTTACTGTGACTGCAAAAAATTGCTACTTGGCCCCCATAAGGGCGACCCATCATATGCACCCTATAACAGAGGAAGGGTGGGCTGGTGTCCCACGACGCCGGGTGAAGAGGAACTGCACCATGAGGCAGCCCCTTTTATAGGGCTGACTCCCTCTCGCCCGGACCAATCGGTGCCCCGCGCACCCAAACGCTGTCACTGCGGCCCCTGGGGATGACGTGGGGGCCGCAGGCTCCGCCCCAAAATGGCGGCCTCCTTCCCCGGCCGCGCCGCAATGACCGCCGGCCGGTAAGTCGCCAGCGGGCATTCCCTGAGAAATACCTTCATATTTCAGAGATAAAGTAGGAGCATATTATTTTCAATTTAAAGACTAGATATAGAGAATTTATTATGAATGTTTCATCACTAGAAATTTTCAAGAAAAGAATGGACAACATTTATCCAGGATGGAATGTGGATTCCTGTTCCAGGCAAGGATTCAAATATCTCCAAACTCCCTTCAGCACCGTGATTCTATGATCTATGAAGGAAGAGGGAGGGAGGAGGGAGGTTTTGTGTTGGTTTTCTAGATCTTTAGTCTCAGAATATTTTGAAAGATTGTGAATAATTGCAAGAGAAAAAATTAGTAATGAGGTTCTGAAGGCTACACTGAGTCACTAGCTAAACATAATTCCATTTAATTCATTGTAATAGGGGCAAAGATAGAAACACACTTTAAAACATCCTAAATTTTATAAAATGGAACGGTCTATTTGTGAAATATTATATGAATATATATTCATATATAAATATGAAATGACACCATGGGAGCAGAACAGAACAAATTTGGTTCCTAGTAGCTTTCATTTTGCCAGGTTAATGGAGGTTGTTGCTGTCTGGCAATACTATGAATCTAATCAGATTGATATTTGTTGTGCACAGAAAGAGGCTGTAAAGTCTTCTCATGGGTTCACTTTGGAAAAGCCCCTTTTTTCCTCCTAATGTTTAGTAAACTCCCATTTTGGATCAATATTATTTTCTCAATAGTTGCCTTGTTAGACTGTGTGCATTGAATGAAATAGCTCTGGAACAATAATGAGAACTGAAAAATAAATTCAGAATTAAAAAAACAGCTATAACTATAACTATAACTAATTTGTTTATTTTCTATCAATGGTTTAATTCCTGAACTTAAATTTCTAATACATGATTGCTTTTCTTTCTCTGCTTTAGATTCCAACTTTGTGCCAAATGAAATGGAAAACCTTTTTGAAGATAATACACTACACTAAAAGAAAGGAAGGTACAAAACAAAGAAGGCAAGCTGTTTTTTAATGATAAAGTTGATTGATTAGATGTGGTATTTCATCACTGGACGGATTTTATTAAATATATAACAACAATGATGCTGTAGGAAGCAAAATTTCTGGGTAATTTCAAATTAGGAAGAACAGTAAATAATGAAAATCAATGCAATCAATAAGGCAACTAATAGATGATAAATGTGCTTGGGTTTAATGCAGAATAATGGATTTGGGAGCAGACTAAAATGAAATTGAATCAGAACATCTATTAAACATGGAAAAATAATTCTGCATAAAGCAAATTTCTCTTTCAAAAACCAGTTCTGCAATTCAGTTTGATTTACTGACTTCTGTATCCAACTTGCCATCTTCTATCCTCTTTTTCTAATAAGTTAGACACTTATAGCAGGCAAATGTAAAAAAAGTACAGTGAAAATAAAAACCATAAACAGTCAGATAAGAATATCTGCACATTGCATCTAGTCTCCTGCTTCAAGGAAAGTTGCCCCAGGATAGGTATTATTCACTTCAACTGTAATGGTCCCAGCTAGCAGGACATACTAAATAAAATAGGATGTGCATGCTGTAGATCCCATCAGCCAAGTAATGTAATCTGATAGGGACTAGAAGATTGACTTTTTCTTCAGCAGCTCTTACTCTGTAGAACTTCCTCCTTTCAGAGATTAGAATGGCCATACCCCTTTTGCTCTGTAAGGCTTTAAAAATTTGGCTCTGCTCTCAATCCTGGGGCACTACATCCTGATTATATTATTAACAGGCCAGATGTCTTGCTTCATATGCACTCAAATTAGATAGTTAATGTTTTTTATTGTTTTAATGATTTCCATGTGATAAAAAAGCACCCACAAAATAGATCTAAAACAAGATGTTGTTATGACATCAGCAAGTATTGTGAGCCCAGTTGATAAAAGAAAGCTCAAGATGTATTTTTGGAAATATGTTGAAGGGATGCTTTATTTTTATTTATTTATTTTGTCCAACACATATTAGATAGGACATATAAGTATAAACATGGTTTGAATATATGAAATTAATACAATTAATAATAAAAGAGTACATTAGGACAGGGACGGTAAACACACTGATATTCATGCCCCTTACAGACCTTTAGGAATGGGATGAGGTCTACAGTAGCTAGGTTAAGGTTGACATTTGGGGGTTTGGGGGATGAAACCACAGAACTGGGAAGTGTATTCCATGCATTGACCACTCTGTAGCTGAAGTCTCCTGCAGTGGAGAGACAATAGCTAGAATGATGATGAATGGTTCTTACTCTTCTATTTAAGATGTTGTTATTGTAATACATATTTTGAATTTTGAGTCCCAGTGTTGTTTGCTGAGATGGGTGGCTATAAATCAAATAAATATACAGGGAGGATGGGAGTTCTACTAAAAAATAATCTGAAAGCATCAGATTGTAGAAAGCCATCAACTCTTCCTTACTACACTTCCCATGATGTGTGATTTCGTAGCATACCAAAAGCACACTTCAGAGGCTGCTCTAGAATAGAATAGAATAGAATAGAATAGAATTTTTATTGGCCAAGTGTGATTGGACACACAAGGAATTTGTCTTGGTGCATATTTATTTGTTTGTTTGTTTGTTTGTTTGTTTGTTTGTTTGATTGATTTTTATGCCGCCCTTCTCCTTAGACTCAGGGCGGCTTACAACATGTTAGCAATAGCACTTTTTTTAAAAGAGCAAGGCTATTGCCCCCACAATCCGGGTCCTCATTTTACCCACTTCATAAGGATGGAAGGCTGAGTCAACCTTGAGCCGGTGATGAGATTTGAACCGCTGACCTTCAGATGTACAAATCAGCTTCAGTGGCCTGCAGTACAGCACTCTACCTGCTGCGCCATCCCGGCTCATCATTATGTATGCTCTCAGCGTACATAAAATAAACTATACATTTGTCAAGAATCATGTGGTACGACACTTAATGATTGTCATAGGGGTCAAATAAGCAATGAAGGAGCAATATTAATAAAAATCTTAGGATATAAGCAACAAGTTACAGTCATACAGTCAACAAGGGAGGAAATGGGTGAAAGGAATGATGAGAAAAACTAGTAGAATAGAAGTGCAGATTTAGTAGAAAGTCTGACAGTGTTGAGGGAATTATTTGTTTAGTAGAGTGATGGCATTCAGAAAAAACTGTTCTTGTGTCTAGTTGTCTTGGTGTGCAGTGCTCTGTAGCGATGTTTTGAGGGTAGGAGTTGAAACAGTTTGTGTCCAGGATGTGAGGGGTCAGTAAATATTTTCCCCACCCTCTTTTTGACTCGTGCAGTATACAGGTCCTCAATGGAAGGCAGGTTGGCAGCAATTGTTTTTTCTGCAGTTCTGATCATCCTCTGAAGTCTGTGTCAGTCTTGTTGGGTTGCAGCACCAAACCAGACGGTTATAGAGGTGCAGATGACAGACTCAATGATTCCTCTGTAGAACTGTATCAGCAGCTCCTTGGGCAGTTTGAGCTTCCTGAGCTGGCGCAGAAAGAACATTCTTTCTTGTGCTTTTTTGATGATGTTTTTGATGTTAGGTGACCATTTTAGGTCTAAGAGTTAAGAAACTCTTAACTCTAAGAAACTAAGAGTTTTAGGCCTGCTTTAGACATGAAATTCAACTGGGTGACTTTGAGCCCATCTCCTTTTCTCAGCCCAACTTACTTCAAAAGATTTTTCAGAGACAAAAGTACTAGTTATGAGGTTTGATGTTTGTTTGTTTGTTTGTTGATTGATTGATTGGTTTATTTATTTGTTTGTTTGTTTGTTGGTTGGTTGGTTGGTTGGTTGGTTGGTTGGTTGATTGATTGATTGATTGATTGATTGATTGATTGATTGATTGATTGGATTTGTATGCCGCCCCTCTCCGTAGACTCGGGGCGGCTAACAACAGTAATAAAAAACATCATATAAATCCAATACTAAAACAACTAAAAACCCTTATTGTAAAAACCAAACATCCCTACAAACAAACATAACATGCATAAATTGTAAAGGCCTAGGGGGAAAGAATATCTCAGTCCCCCCATGCCTGACGGCAGAGGTGGGTTTTAAGGAGCTTACGAAAGGCAAGGAAGGTGGGGACAATTCTAATCTTGGTTCCAGAGGGCCAGGGCAGCCACAGAGAAGGCTTTTCCCCTGGGCCCCACCAAATGACATTGTTTTGTTGACGGGACCCGGAGAAGGGGTCGCTGGGATTCATGCGGCAGAAGGCGGACTTGTAGATACCCTGGTCCAGTGCGATGAAGGGCTTTATAGGTAATGACCAACACTTTGAATTGTGCCCAGAAACTGATCGGCAACCAATGCAGACTGCGGAGTGTTGGTGTTACATGGGCATTTTTGGGAAAGCCCATGACTGCTCTCGCAGCTGCATTCTGCACGATCTGAAGTTTCCAAACACTTTTTAAAGGTAGCCCCATGTAGAGAGCATTATAGTAGTCGAGCCTCGAGGTGATGAGGGCATGAGTGACTGTGAGCAGTGACTCCCGGTCCAAATAGGGCCGCAACTGGTGCACCAGGTGAACCTGGGCAAACGCCCCCCTCGCCACAGTTGAAAGATGTTTCTCTAATGTGAACTGTGGACCAAGGAGGATGCCCAAAAACATCCATTATCTCTCTTTTTAATAAAATAACGTAATTTGGATGAGGGCTCAAAATTCAGTTATCTCAGTCAGTGGATTCCCATATATTTTAATTTAGAGTATATCCATTTTATTCATGTTTAGTTTTCTTTATAGTGAATAGAATAATTGCATAAGTGCACCCTTGTGTTTACCGTTCCTTTCCTAATGTCTTTTTTTATATTTTCTATATCAACTTTATACTTATATTATGTTAAACATATTACAATACAATACTATATTTGTACGACAAATAATTAAATAAATATTTTCCGAAGAGAATGTATAAGCAAATACTGTAGCTAAAGAATGCTAAATGGAAATGTATTTGTCTGTTCATTATTTACTATTCATTTCAACTTTTCAATGAGATATAAGGAAATATAGTACTGAATACAGAAATAATAAAAGCATTATTTCAGGGAGTAGGTAAAAAGAAACACTGAAAATTTTGGAAGAGACCGAAGCTTGGACTGAATAAGAATTTTGATTGGCCCAATCAACAATATTTACAAGATGGAAATAATCTACCATAGAAAGTATTTAAAACAAATTTATTCATTCATACAAGATACTTGCTTAGTTTCTTAAAGGAAGGGAGATAAAAGACTTTTATATGAATAACTATAATGTGGACCTTGACAGCATTACAGATTTTATATATAGTATAGTCCTTGTCCTTTTTTTTTCAATTTAAAAATGAAACAAAGCACAATGTCTGAAAAATCTATATTCACTTTTGTTCTCTACTTTCCTTACAGTTGATTATTTTGTGTACATTTTCTTTTAAAGCAGACATTTTTTCAAGTTTGCCCTTAATATCTGCTTTTCTTTAATACAGATACTATAAAATACATTTTCCAAAGCAATTATGTGGAATGCATCTTCCCCAAATATGCACTATTATGAACACATTTTTAGCAGAATGTAATAGATATTAATAGACTCAGTTCATTGTTTCCCATCTGTGCCAGATGGAGCCTGTTTTGCAATCTGTGGCAGATTTATTCTGCATTTCTAGTTTGAATACCTATGTATTTTTAATCGTGTTTATGGTACTGTGGAACTGCAAATGCCCTCCTTCTTTTGCTTATGATTGCCTCATTTTTACCCAATAAAAGGGACTCTTTATGCCAGGACTATTTCTTACATTTTGATCTGTACAAATTATATTGAATGTTTGTACATACTCACAGAAATACAAATACATACAGACACATATTGTCTCTCAGTTTGCCCCTAACAGTAATTCTTAATAGGTATTGAATTGTTAACAGCTCATTCTAATTATTCCATATGATACTGGCTCTTGTACACCCCAGTTCTTACCCACTCAACCCTATTATATTTTATCCTTTATTACACACCAAATATATTCCATTATAATGGATGATGGTCCAATCAAATCTTCCACAACCTGGTAGCCTTCCAGTTGCATAAAAAATCCAGATGTATCAAAATCTCCAACTTCCCAGTCAGCCTATCATTTGCAGGGAATTTTGTGAGTGATAAATGTTAGGTATATCATGACTTTGACTCATAAGGCTTGTTCTGAGTTGTTTTTGCCTGTTTCAAAATCATATATGTTCTTTAAGTATCATATTTTGAACCGACCATCCTTCTGTAGTTCTTTCTAGCTAATTTTTTTTTCCTAACAGCATCTTCATTATTCAGTTTTATTTCTGAATAAAACTACATTTTTAGGGGCATGATAGATCTCCATAGATCTTTCCTCATTTTGAAAAGCTTGGACATAAGTACATAATACTCTTGAGCTTTCCTGTTCCTGAAGAGATTAAAAAAAGGAAATTATATAGAAAACAACTCCTTGTCTGATGCAGCAATCTCGTGTCTGCTCCCTAGAGTACCCACTGCAAAATTATTGCCATTTCAGCAGCTTAGTAATTTAGGAATTACCTTTTCTTCTACTCTCAAAATGCTGAGTCTGCTAACAGTTCACTTATCTACCCATTAATCTTTTGTCTCTTGAAAGGTGTACGTGAAAAGATTGTAGTGACCAACACAAAGATAGGATTAACAACACATTTGCACATATACACACACCAGTGCTTCTATTGTTAAATATTTTACATATATGGGAATTTGTATTAGTTTCAACAAGACCTGATAAACATATTAACCTTGAAATCATGTTTTAAAAGATGATTGAATTAATTAAGAAAAAATAGAAAAACATTTTGACCTATCCAAGATGTATACAATCTAAAAGGAGAATCTAGGGAATTCCTATTCAAAAAATAAATCTCATAGATAGGTGGGAAAATTTGCAGGGTAGAATGCTTAGAGTACCCTTTTCTATTTCTTTCTTGTAACAATGTAGAAATAATTTTGCAACACTCCAAAGAGTTTTCATTGTTTATTATTTTAAATTGAACGTTCGGAAGATGTTTTGCAATAATAATTATTAAAACATTAAAAACTGGTAAATCTGGAAACCTGGGGCAGCAACAAGGTAGAAATACCGGTATGTGCTAGTGTAATAAACATTAATGTAAAATAAGATGTTAGGAAGACGTTATGTCCACAAAATTTCTTATAAAGTCCATTTCTCTATGATCATTATTATTGGTTTCCACAGTTACCAGCTAGGCTTGTCTGAAGGAAAGGCAGTTTGCCTGATGGTGAGAACTGACAGGACGGAAGTCCCGATTGAGACATATTATTTTTCATACATCCCATATAGGTTGCTCATTGAATGATCCAGTCTGATATGAGTCTTAAATTGTTAGGGTAAGGGTTCAAATCTATGTGGAAGCCAGGGCGATATTCAGCCACTCTTTATCCAACTACCCAGATTATTTGACATGGTTCAACTTGGAGTATTACATAGTACAGTGATACCTTGTCTTACAAACTTAATTGGTTCCAGGGCGAGGTTCTTAAGGTGAAAAGTTTGTAAGATGAAACAATGTTTCCCATAGGAATCAATGGAAAAGCAATTAATGCGTGCAAGCCCAAAATTCACCCCTTTTGCCAGCTGAAGTGCCCGTTTTTGCGCTGCTGGGATTCTCCTGAGGTTCCCCTCCATGGGAAAACCCACCTCCGGACTTCTGTGTTTTTGCAATGCTGCAGGGGAATCCCAGCAGGGGAATGCCAGCAGGGGAATCCCAGCATTGCAAAAACAAGCGCTTCGCTGGCAACGGATGTCTGGAGGTTGTGTTTCCCATGGAGGGGAGCCTCAGGGGAATCCCAGCAACACAAAAACGGGTGCTTCGCTGGCAACGAATTCCGGAGGCAGGGTATCCCAGTGGCAGCGGTGGGTTTGTAAGGTGAAAATAGTTTGTAAGAAGAGGCAAAAAAATCTTAAACCCCGGGTTTGTATCTCGAAAAGTTTGTATGATGAGGCGTTTGTAAGATGAGGTATCACTGTATATGTTTTCAAGGATCAGGGAGTGGGGAGAGACAGAATATATATTAAGCCAATAATTAAAAGTAGATTTAAACAGCTGATTTGAATAGAATGCCATTAAAGCAGCAACAAAATCAACCACTGAAAACCTCTGAGGGAAACTTCAGAAAACAAAGGCACTTTTTTTAATAATGAGGAAAACATAAAGTCTGATAACAGAAGCATTGTGGATAACAAATAAGAGTGATACAATCTCTATTCAATTCTAGAAAAAGAATTATATAGTTCAAAGGGAGAGAGAACATAGTGGAAAATCAGATCATCGAGGAAACAAGCAAAATAATTTTGGCAGTTGATTACATTTGAAAGAAGGCAAGTTAATTTATCAAGTGTTTACTCACATACAATTAGGTGGTCATTTTTGTCTCTTCTATGTGCCTAACACATTTGTAGGATATAAGTGGCAGAGATGTGATAGATATGCTAATTGAATATGACAACAGAAAAGAGATTCAGTGTGTGGTTGGGAGTATACATAATTTAATTTTAAAAGATGCCATCATTTACTTTAGGTTGTTTGCAAAATTTAATTCTAAAATCTATTATTATGCAAATCATATGCTAGTACTGGAATTGACTGACTTTTCAGATATAGCGATGAGTTTCTTTTTTTAATGGTGAATATATTTTTCCTTAACAAATAGCAATAAACTTTTCATTGTGTATTAATCCTTTAAAAAGTAATAAGAGGGTGAGAGAGGGAGAGGAGAGAGACAGACAGAATGAGTATCCCAATATCACACATGGATTTCTGGCTGAGTTAAGGTTTGAAGTGTGTCTCCCCTTGGTCAAATCCATTACCTTAAACCAGTGTTTCCCAACCTTGGGAACTTGAAGATATTTGGACTTCAACTCCCAGAATTCCCCAGCCAGCGAATGCTGGCTGGGGAATTCTGGGAGTTAAAGTCCAGATATCTTCAAGTTCCCAAGGTTGGGAAACACTGCCTTAAACCACCCTGATGTCATGCTTTTTAATAAAATATTTATTAAGACTTAGTTACTTTTGCTGTGTTTCTATTTTTATAATTTTTTTTGTTCAGTCTAACAACTTTGATCAAGCTTTATAAAACTGGAGAATTGCTATAACCAAAAGCTAATTAGGTTCAGATCCACATTTTATTCTCAGAGATGTGGATCAGGTCAGTTTTCATCAAAAAGCGCAAAGGTCATAGCCCTTAAACATCTTCATAGTGATGATGCTTCGTACATCCAAGTCTTTTAAATGCCATGTATAATTATTCTGTTCAAAACGAATTTTCTGGTTTAAAATGTCACAATATAGATATTGACTCTCTTATGAAAAAGCATACATATAAGCCTTCAGTCTTTTCCCTTACTTTAATATATTGCAGAATTATATGCATTAACCTGTGAATTTTTTTTAAAAAAAACCTTTCAGGTGTTTAATATAAAATCAGGTTAAAATGATTCTGGCTTTGTATAAAGTAAAAACATAGTAGGCATCAATTGTTTTATATTTTTGGGCAACTCAGAAAAGATCTTTTGGAGTTTATATACTAGAAAAGAGGAAACCATACAGATGAATTAGTATTAGAAAATGAACTGTGTATTCTATTTATAAACTCAGAACTATTATTTTTACAATAAACAATCCTGAATTCTTCATTTCAAATGATGAAGTGAAGAAAAGATTAAAGCACAGATTTGATGGTCATATAAAAAAGTTATTTTTAACTACTACATTTCTCAGGAAAAACTAGAGGACATACTATCCTCCTCAAATAATGATGAAATTACATGATCCTATTTTGCTACTTTACTCCTGAATATACAGGCAATTGGTTTGGACAGTTTAGAGACAGTGCAAAAATCTCCATTAGTAACAGATCTTCTTGTAGTCAGAAAGTTATAATGAATTGGGATTCAAGTAGGCGCTATTTATATTAATTATATTATTTAGTATTATATTTATTTATTAATTGTATTAATTTTAGAACATTATGAGGACACAATGGATGAATTCATTCATATCCTAATTCACGGCTTCCCACTTTTTTGGGAACAATTGCTACTTCATATCTTAGCCCTGTAAATCAATAGAGGTCATCCACAGAGTTGCAGTTAGAGAATAAAGTTTGCCAGTTTAATGTTGAAAGATGGGCATCAATGAATTTGTAGTTCGCTTTTTTGAAGTTGAATTTCAGAGTCGCGTTATTTGGATGGATCTTAGTGTGGCTTAGGCTGAGATTGAAGTTTATCATGCTGTGGTCACTGTTGGAAAAAGGTTCTTTTATTTAAAAGCCATATATTGTACTGTTGCTGTTGCAGAAGATGAGATCCAGACAGTTATCTAATCTAGTATTGTCACTTACTAGTTGGTCAGGTCCCAGACTGGTGACTGTGTTATATATAGCAGAGTGGATAGGTTCCGTGCTACATTCATTTAATGTCCAGTTAATGTGTGGTAGGTTGAGGTCACCAAGGAAGATGATGGGGTGTGGGCAGTGCGTAGCCCACATTAGTAGTGCTGATAATTTGTTTGCATATGCGATGTCATAGTCAGGAGCTCTGTAGCAGAGTAAGAAGTGAATTGTGGTATTTAGGGATAGATCACAGACAATAGTTTCAGGGAGTAATAGATCCTGCGCAACGTTGATGTTTTTAATGTTTAGAGATTTTTTGTAAAATATAGCTATCCCACCTCCTCTGCGGGATTCATGGTCATAACGAGAGACAAGATAGTTCCTTGGTGTAATAATGGAGTATGGGTAGGATGCGTTAAGCCATGTTTCACAGACAAAGATATTATCAAAAACTGAGGAGTCAAGAAGGAGGAGGAATTCTGACATCTTATTGACTATATTTCTAGCATTTAATAATTTGCATTTGAGATTGGTTTTGTGTTGCAAGTAGGTTCCACACAAATGTGGAATAAAATTGGACGCTGCAGCCAGAGCCGGACTTGGAGGAGTGCAGCAGCAAGTTCGGGTGCTCAATCTACTCCTCAAGTTCCTAATTCCTAAACCAGCAAGCTGGAAGACAGATTTTCCATTGTGCTGGTGAATATGTACTATATGGACCAAGTGGGCTATTTTTATTCTCCCTCACCTCCCCATCATGATCCAGCACGGCGCAGATAGCCGAATGGAGGCAGAAAACAAGGCATTCCCATTGGCCCTTCTCTTTTTTTCCCACTTGGCCTCCATTTGCCTGCGTGCACCAGCCAGGCTTGGCAGACAGTCATGCTCTTTATTTTGTCAGCACAAGAGGGTAAGGGTAAGGGGCTCAGAATGATACCTAGAAATAGCCCTGACTCTGCAGCATTGGCCCGTCTGTGCCACCCACATTGCCATGAGTTATCTATCTATCTATCTATCTATCTATCTATCTATCTATCTATCTATCTATCTATTAGATTTGTATGCTGCCCCTCTCCGTAGAGTAAGGGCAGCTCACAACAATAACAAAGACAATGTAAGAACAAATCTAATTATTTAAAAAACACTAAAAACCCCATTGCTGGAGAGACGGAGTAACGACACGGACACCAGAGCTGGATTTAAATTGGGTCATTTTTATTAACATAAAATTTGCATAATTTATTCAATACTTTGCATAAATTAGCATAATCAACTATGACCCGGAACTGGACCTGCAGGGTCAAACAACTACTTCCGGGGCGGAAATGACGTTATGCCAAAAAACATTCCTGGGCAACTCATGGGCGTATCTCGATGCAAGTCCAGGTGAGGGCCAGGCCGTCACCTGCGACCCTGCCATGCTGTGCATGAGGGGGGTCCCACTGGCTAACCCGAATCCGGGAATTAAAGGTGCAGGACCCAAAGACAGGTTCCCCCCAGCTGCTCAGGCAGAAACTCCCTCCATGAGCTTGCGGAGAATCTGTCAATCATCACCAAAGATGCCCAAGGGAGAACGCGCGGTTGCTAAACCACCCCAGTTTTCCGCCCCTAACCTGCCACAGGAGTGGGGGTCAGATCTCTATCTTGGCCCCCCGACTCCCCCCTCTAGCTGCGCCAGCTCACGCAGAGACCGCTGCAGGTCCTGTAAGAAGATGGCGTTCCCCCGCTCAGACAGGTGAACGCCATCGGCCCGGTAAAGCCATGGCCGGTCTATCGTGATAAGGGGATGGGGCACTACCACCCCACCTAGTTCCCTAACGGTTTTACCCATAGCCCTGTTCACCCGTCGCCTAGCCCGGTGAATGGCCCTAAGTGAAGAGGCGTCCCTCCACACCAGCCTAGGTAATATTTCTGACCACACCACTTGCGTGGTGGGCCATACATCGCGAAGCATTACAGGTCTTCGCGTGCCTGAATGATCAGCGCCAGGCCTCCCAGTATGGACAGGTCATTGCCACCTAAGTGCAATACCAGCCACCTGGGTGCGGCCACAGGACGCTGCCCACCCAAACCCACTTGGGCACGACTCCAGGAGCTGCCCCACCTACTGCCGGGCGCAGCCACAGAATGCTGACAGCCCAGCAACGCCGGTAGGAGACCCTCCCACCGCATACCTCTCCGGCCCATCCAGGCAACCCTGACCCACTGCCCCAGGGACAGCTGGGTCCCGACGGCGCTCCTGGCCGCCAGGCGGCCGGCCCAGCAAATCATGCTGTGGCCACACAGCAGCGCCGTTGGTATCACGTTAACCTGGGGACCTGCAAGAGGACACACACACAGAGAGGTTACCTAGCCTGAGCCCTGCCTAGGATCCTCAGCGGGCCTAACATAACCCAAATATGCCGCTGACCGCCAGCGGCCGATCTCCCGAATCCACTGGGCCGGTAAACCAGAAAGTGCCGTGCTAGTGGCGGCGCCGATACGGAACGAATGCGTTCCATAACCGGCGGGATCCATGCCCACCTGGGCATCGCCCTGGATACTAACGCCCAAAAATGTAAACGGGTCAGAGGGGTACCGTCCCAATGCCTAGACAGGTACCCCGGACCTGACCCCTGCAGACACAATAAAGCTGTAGGGCGGCCACCGTACACACCGATTGTTCGGCGGCCGCACCAAGTTAGATGGTAACCCCTCTGCGTAGCTGATCTGTCTTAGACCGCCTTACCACAAGGGACACCCCCCCCTTGTCTAAAGGCCAGATCAGCGTACTGGAAGGCACGGAGCAGATTGTCAGCCTAAGATGAGGCCAGGCCTCGCTGACCCTAAGGGCCCCAAAAAACATGACACAAGTCGCTGCCCAAAAAAGACGGGCCTCGTACAATGAGGAACACAGACTGCCAAAACCCACGTTGATTAAAGACAGCTGCTCCACCGTCAGAGCCCGACGAGTGTCACCAGGGGCCCCCGCTTGCTCCCTCATCCAGCCTTCCAGCACCTTCCGGATGCAAAAGTCACCCGAAAAATCTGCAAACCCCCCCCGCCTTGGACAGAAAGGCGAGGCCGGCCAACCTGGACCGGATCGTCCTAACTGACAGGCCACGCTGCCAAAGCTGGACGCAGAACTCGGCCAGGTGCACTACAGGGACAGGCCAGCTAAGCTGGTAACCCCTGCCCTGCCTGAAATCCCCAAACTCCTGACCCGCACGCTGGTATGCCCTAAGGGTGCCGGGCACTACAGACGAGGGAATTGCCCGGGATGCCACGTATCTCCACCACTCTGGATCCCTCCCAGACTCCAGAGGTGGCCGGGGAACTCCTCTGGCACCTCTCGGGCCCACGGGGCCAGGGTCCGAAACCTGGACAACTGACCATGGGACAAGGCATCAGCGACCCCGTTATCCAACCCGGGGACATGCTTAGCCAAAAACAATGCGTTTAGAGACAAGGACCTGTGCACAAAATGGCGGACAAGCCGCATGACCCTGTCACTCTTAGAGGACAGGGCATTCACCACATGGACAACCGCTAGGTTGTCACACCAAAAGTGCACAGTCTTGTCCCTAAACTGCTCCCCCCAAAGCTCCAAGGCCACTATTAAGGGGAAGAGCATCAAGAACGTCAGGTCCTTAACCAACGAAGAGGCACTCCATTCCGGAGGCCATGCCGACCAGCACCACTGGTCACCTAACACCACCCCGAAACCACAAGTCCCCGCGGCATCAGAGCAGAGCTGTAACTCAGCTTCCAAAAGAAGCTCGTGCCGCCAGAAAGACAAACCATTAAACCTGACCAAAAATTCCCGCCACACGCCGAGGTCAGCCCTGACCCCAGCGCAGAGGCGGGTACGATGATGGGGCAAACGGAGCCCCTTCATCGCATCATACAACCTCCTGGAAAAAGCCCTACCAGGAACAACTACCCGACAGGCAAAATTAAGAATGCCTGCCAATTCCTGAAGCTGCCGTAGGGTCACCTTCCGGCAGCCCAGCACCTCATCAAGTTTCCTTTTAATCTTGACCAACTTCTCTAGGGGCAATCTGGAAGACTGCTCCTCTGAGTCCAATTCAATACCCAGAAAGGTAATCCTGGTGGCGGGGCCTTCGGTCTTCTCAGAGGCTAAAGGCACCCCCAATTGAGCACAAAGGGCTTCGAAGTCCCGCATCAGGGCAAAACATTGCTCCGAATGCGCAGGCCCCGCCAACAGGAAATCATCAAGGTAGTGAACGACCGTACCCAGACCACTTTGCCTCCTGAGCGCCCACTCCAAAAAGGTGCTAAAACTCTCAAAAAGAGAGCACGAGACAGAGCAACCCATGGGCAAGGCTCTGTCCACGTAATAACCCCCCTCGAAATGGAAGCCCAACAGCTCAAAGTCGTCTGGGTGTATGGGGAGGAGCCGGAATGCCGACTTAATGTTGCATTTACCCATAAGGGCTCCCACCCCACACTTCCTAACCATAGTCACGGCTGCATCAAAGGATGCATACCGGACTGAACACAGCTCGTCAGGAATGAAGTCATTCACTGACTCCCCTTTTGGAAAAGACAAATGGTGAATCAACCTAAATTCACCACTCGCCTTCTTGGGGACCACACCTAAGGGAGACACACGAAGATTCGGGAAGGGCGGTTCCGGGAAGGGCCCAAGGACCCTGCCCTCGGCCACCTCCTTCCGAATCTTCGCCCTAACAATGTCTTCATGACCAACAACCGACCTAAGGTTGTCAGACATGAAGGCCTTCCTAACACCCGTGTAAGGGATCCGAAACCCCTCAGAGAAGTCTAGCCAGAGAGCGTCCGCTCTCTGTCGAGGGTGGTAGTCACCCAACCAACCCTCAAGCACTCGCAAATCAATTGGGCTGGGCCCCTTTTCCCCCAACAGGTGGGGGAGGCTTTGGGGGACCCCCGCCCTTCTTTTCAGCCCCCTTCTTGGGGCGGGGGCACACGGCTGCGGAATGGTTCCCCCCACAACTCCCGCAGGCGTGACGAAACCTGCAAATGGGACGAAAACACGCCCCCTTTGCAGCGAACTCGTGACACACCAAAGAGGCCCCTTTCCCGACGGCACTTGCCATGGCTTTGGCCGGCGTGGGTGTCACGGGCTCCTCTTCCATAAAGTGACCGCTATCGGTCCTATCACAGCCCTCCTTCCCTGACATATGCGTGGCCTGGAACCACAGGTCCGGAACCACCATATCCCAGGGCAAGTAGGGGTCATGGGCAATACGCATCCTGAACCCCTTGTCGTAATGCCTCCATATTGTTCCCCCATATTCAAAATGGGCCCTCGCAATGAGGTCGATATATTTCAGCAAGGCAGCGGCCCTACCCGGCTGCCTCTGAATTACCACCGATGCAAAGGTCAGAAAGGCATACAGCCAAGAGCTGAAGCACTTTGTGACCTTTGTTTTCTTAACCTTCTCCCCAGGGACCACCTCCTTGTCCTGTTTAGGGACCTCCCTGTTTAGAATGGAGAAAAGATCGACATACTCTCCCCGCCATATTGCCTCCTTCACTGACGGGTGAAGATGGTAGCCTAAAGGCGTCGCGGGCAACCCACAAGGGATGGCCCCAGGCTTGATGCTGGCGAACGGGTCCCACACCGTGGTGGCCCCCGATCCCAGCACACCAAGCCCCGATGGATACACAAACGGGGGCGGTGGCATAATGGCCGACTGAGGAGGGATCCAACCCCCCACCCCCGCCCCAGTTGGGAAAGATACCCCCGGGGCCCCTACTGGCGGGGCCGGCGGGGACCAGACCTGTCCACAGGTGCCCGCAGCAGCCCCCATGAAGCTGGTGCCACTCCCCAATGCAGGCGGGATGAACCCGGGACCCTGCACGGGAAGGAGCGGTGAAGTGCCTACGTGTGGTGCGACCTCACCTGCCCCGTAAGGGGTAGAAGCCATCCACGGGGGGCCCATCCTTGATGGTCCCTGCAACGCTGACCATTGCCCCGACTGGGCCATCTGCCCCGCCGGGGCCATCTGCACGGTGGGTGCCAGCTGCGTGGTGTGGGCAACCTTCCCTTCCTGGGCCGGCTCCTCTTTGGGGTCGGCACCCCAGGCTGCGGCAGCAGTCATGGGAAGCCCCTCTGGGCCAGCACCCGACTGCCACCGCTCCAGTTCGTCGAGCCGCTCCAGGACCCTGGCCCAAGAAAGAGAAGGGGAAACCTCTGGTTGAGGGACCGTGGGCATAAACCCCACCACCACCACCGGGACCACCCCCGGGGGCCCCCCAGCCGCAGCCCAAGCCCGGGCAGACGGCCTGGCAGCCCTCCTAGGCCGCACCACTGGTTGGGCCGGGAGGGCCGGAGCTTGCCGCTTTTTAGGGGCCATGAGCTTATTTAATATATGATATTGCAACCAAAAGAAATAGCAAACAGGAAGAGGGCACCCCCCAAGGCCTGCACCCCCAAGGCAAGGCCTGTCCTAAGCAGCAGGCCTCACCAGTGCAACCACAAGGGGACAAACCTCCCCCCACCAGCGGTGGCAGCAAGGCCTCACTGCCCACCGCTTGGCTCCCGGGCCCTTTATAGGCAGGGCCGCACCCTCCCAGGTACCCCTGCCGCCCCAGGTAAAGCCCCTCAAGACCCCCGACCACCGGGAAGACTAAGGCTCCAAAACCAGAGCGGAGCCCAGCCGATGCTGGCTCCGCTTTTGTAAAAGGCTTTCTCTCCGCTCCAAACCTGACCACAAAATGGCGCCTCGCACGAGGCTAACCACAAAATGGCGGCCGCGAGCAGACTGACGAACGTCTGCTCGAGGCTCCACAGTCCGGGCGAAAAGGGAGAGCCCCGGGCCTGCTCGCCCTTATATAGGGCAAGCAGGCCCCGCCCGGACCTATCAGGAGCCTGGCCAATCAGGCCTGACCTCCCGAGCGAAGTCTCGCATCGCGAGACTTCGCCCGGGATCCAAAATGGCGGCCGCCATGAGGGACCGTGTCTCCCGGTCCCTCCAGCAAAGCCTGCCGCCGGGTAAGTCCGGCGCTGCCATTATTAAAAGCAAGCATATACACAAACATACCATGAATAAACTGTATAGGCCCGGGGGAGATGTCTCAGTTCCCCCATGCCTAATGGCAGAGATGGGTCTTAAGAACTTTATGAAAGGCAAGGAGGGTGGGAACAGTTCTGATCTCTGGGGGGGAGCTGGTTCCAGAGGGTCGGGGCCACCACAGAGAAGGCTCTTCTCCTGGGTCCCACCAAATGACATTGTTTAGTCCAGCGTTTCCCAACCGGTGTGCCGCGGCACACCGGTGTGCCGCGAGACATGGCCAGGTGTGCCGCTAAGCTCCAGCTGGGCGGGGCGCTGCCGGTACTTCCGTCCTGGGGCTCCCGCTCGCAGCTGTCCCCCGCCTCCTGCTCGATGCCGCGGTTTTCGGCGCTCTCCTGCTGGGCCCCAAAGAAGGAAGGCAGGAAGAAGGAGAGCTTTATTCTTCGCGCCTTTTCCCCGCCTTCCTTCTTTGGGACCCAGCAGGAGAGTGCCGAAAACCGCAGCATCGAGCAGGAGCCGGTTGACAGCTGCGAGCGGGAGCCCCAAGACGGAAGTACCGGCAGCTCCCCGCCCAGCTGGAGCTTCTCCTGCGTCGACGGCAAGTTTCCTTTGTGGCCCGGCGGGAGGGCACTGGCGATGGGAGCGGGGGGCGGGGGGCGGCCGCAGTGGCCGCAGGCAGTCGTGGGGAGATGGCGGCGGCGAGAGGGAGCGCTCTCTCTCTCTCTCTCAGCTGACTGCAAGCGGGAGCCCTGACGGTGGCGGTTGGACGTGCTGCTAGACGTCGTACATGCTGGCGCTGCGGGCCTGGCATATACGGTGTCCAGCAGCACGTCCAGCTGCCGCCGTCAGGGCTCCCGCTTGCAGTCAGCTGAGAGAGAGAGAGAGAGAAAGAAAGAGAGACATATAAGAGAGGCAGAGAGAGAGAGAAAGAGAGACATAGCAAGAGAGGCAGAGAAAGAGACAGAGCAAGAAAGAGAGGCAGAGAAAGAGAGAGAGAGAAAGAGAGGCAGAGAGAGAGAGACAGAGCAAGAAAGAGAGGCAGAGAAAGAGAGAGAGAGAAAGAGAGACATAGCAAGAGAGGCAGAGAGAGAGAAAAAGAAAGAGAGACATAGCAAGAGAAAAAGAGAGACTTAGCAAGAGAGGCACAGAGAGAGAGAGAAAGAGAAAGAAAGAGAGACATAGCAAGAGAGACAGAGAGAGAGAAAGAGAGAAAGAGAAAGAAAGAGAGATAGCAAGAGAGGCAAAGAGAAAGAAAGAGACATATAGCAAGACAGTGAAAGAGAGAGAGAGAGCAAGAGAGAGAGAAAAGCAAGAAAGAGATAGCAAGAGAGACAGAGAGAGAGAGCAAAGGAGAGAGAAAGACATAGAGGAAGGGAAGGAGGGAGAGAGAAAGAGAGCAAAAAAGAGAGAAAGAAAGAAAGAGGGATGGAGAGAGAGAAAGAAGGGAAGGAAGGAAAAGAGAAAGACGGAGAAATAGAGCGAAAGGGAGGAAGAGAGAGGGTTTTTTTGTCCAAACTTTTCTTTAGCCCTCCCCCCGCCCCGCCCCCCCCTTTCAGTGTTCCCCGGGATTTTGAAAATATGAATAATGTGCCGCGGCTCAAAAAAGGTTGGGAAACACTGGTTTAGTCAACGGGACCCGGAGAAGGCCAACTCTGTGGGACCTAACTGGTCGCTGGGATTCGTGTGGCAGAAGGTGGTCCCGGAGATATGATGTTGAGTTGGCTACGCCCACTCACTCACATGACCACCAAGCCATGCCCACAGAACCTGTAGTAAAAGATTTTGAATCCTACCAGACATCCAGCATGCATCATACAAGCAAGATTCCAGTACTTGGAATCTTCCATACAAATCCAATAAATAATAATAATAACTTGCAAAATGCAGTTGATGCTGGTTTCCTCTTTGTGCATTCAGCTGGGAGCTTTTCCCAATAGAGCTACTTATTACAGTCTATGGATAAAACAGCTAAATGGTGGACTAAGTATATTGGACATGTCTTGGTCCAAGATTCAGGAATTACAGTTACTTTTGGAAGAGTGAGTATGCCACCTTCGTGTATATATTCAAGACACACTCACATTCCGCTGTAAATGGAGAAGGGATTTGAGATATTTACTTTCTAAAATATGATCCAATGAACTTCAACCATCAAACCAATATGTCAGTGAGACTATGACCTTCCTTGGAATCTGAAAAATGATTGAATTATATCACAGATTGCTTATGTGGCCCACTCCATGCAACAATTGAATTTGTTGATAAATATGCTAAAAAGCCATTTTCATAGCAAAGTCAGCCTTGGTTTTTTCATGTTTCCTAATGTATACAGTATTACATTTTATTACATTTAAAGTTATGTAAGTTCAAGCAAAAACCATACCAGTGGGAGTTAATATATGAAAGGTGGGCTTAAGTCTTAGTGCGAATCAAATTTGGCCTTGTGCTTTTTATAAAAGTATATTTTTCCTTTTAATTTGCCTCAAGGCACTTCTATCTGAAATATATACTCAGCAGCTGCTAAATCCTTGATTTGTACTACAGAGCTACCACTTTGGACAAGTAAAAATCTTTTATGTTATACTTGCTACTATTTTTCATTACACACTGTGTTAAAAGAAATTTTACACATTTAGGGAAAGACCTGAGGGAAAACAGGAATGTTTTAAAAAAACCTTTAGATTACTTTCTTTCTTCCTCCTTTCAGAAAACTTTATTTTTCATGCTTCTTTACAGAGAAATAGTTAAAAGATTTAACAGGGGAAATGTCTGACTTCCAATCATTAAAATATATAATCATAACATTATTTATGATGGTTCCAAAACTAAAGTACAAGTTTGGAAAGGGAGGGAGGGAGGATATGATCTTATTGTCATAATCGTTTTCACAGTTTTATGTTTTCTTTTTAAAGTATTCTGAGAATCATAATAGTTCAGCTTTCAAATCTGAAGATTCCATTTTACTGAATAGGGAGCTCTGTTTAGGCATTTCTTTGAAAAGCTCAGAGTGGTGAGAACATCAAAATGTTTTCCAGTTCCTTCCCCTCCACCATTTCCTATGTTATATCCCCTTTATATGCATATGGAATGACTCAATAAGAGCTGTATTCAGATTTACTTCCATATTGATACACTTTTCAGTATAATACAAATATGTTTTATTTGGTTTTTGGATCGCATGAAGATCTGTGTTCTGCTTCAGTCCTATACGAGTACTTCTCCCTTAAGAATTGCTGCTTCAGTACATAGAGGTTAAAGGAAGCAGACAGGAGGTTGCATATTCAAATTTGTTCTCTATCCAAGAGAATGTCTAAAGAATATTTAAACATTAATGTATCGTTTGTCACACTTATTTAGCATGTACCAACTGATAGAACTAAATATTTTTATTTGTTGTAGCACCCATCCTATGGAAGGTCAAAACAGCAGCAGGCAAAAATTCAGCATATTTGACATTTTTTGACACATCCAAAAATAGAGGGGTTTCTAGTTTTGACATATCCCAAAAATAGATTGGCTTCCATGATAATTTTCTTTTAATATTTCATGGAATGGGAACACAAGCCCTTCAAATAGGCTTTCAGATGTAATCCAATTTTGCATTAGCAATGCAAAGTAATTTTCTTGCCCATGTCAATTTGTAATCTTTCACTTCCTTTCTTTTAGAAGATAATAGAGGGAGCACAGACTACTGTTTCTGTCCCTCCCCCCTTCTACTTTCCTACAACTCTTAATAATCTAAAAACTTCACATGCTCTTTAGAAAGGTAGACATACCAAGCATTAAAGCTGTGAATTTTAGAAGTGTGAAATAGTTTCATTACAAACCTGCTTTGCCTCCAGTTTTCAACACATATGAGAAAATAATTTTGCTGTAGGGTAACATTTTCCATGCTTGATTTCAATAGAAGTGTGCATATTTTGTTTTCCACTAGATAAGCTGTAGTCTGTAACTTTGTTTCCCGCTATATATTTTTAGTTCTTTAAGATAGCCGACGGTAAAATTAGAAGTGGAGATGAAGCTTTCCAAAAATCCTTTTGGGATTGAAATGAAGTGCAACTGAAATCTGCTTGAAGAGCAGACTGTTATGGAAACTGTAAGCCAAAACATCTTTTTGAGCATGCAATTGCAGTTTGCATTAAGTAATACAGGTTTAATAACTTCACTGCTCTGTCCAGCAAAGTATTATCTGGTAGGCCCCCAAAATAAATGAGAGCCTCCAGAAACTTTATCAGCTGGAGCAGCAAGTAGCAATACTTGCCTCCTACCCTTTTCATTAACTATCATGCCTTTAAGTATTGGTCCATGGTCCTAAAAATAATTCAAAATTCCATTAATAGTAAGATGGAATTTGAAAAGGAGGATACAGGGGCAAAGCAATGAATCATACCAGTATGATTATAGCTGACCAAAAAAGAAAGAAAAAAGGTAGGCATCATTGAAAAATGGAATGCAGGTTTCCCAAACATGTTCAAGCACCAGTCTTTGTTAGAGATGCATATGTGAACTTTTCTATATGTGCTGCTTGCTCTAGTGTCTCAGGAATAGGAATGCATAGTGCCGTGCTTAGTCTGTTCCAAACCCACTACAAATGCACTTTCTCCTATCTGGTTTTTGTTTTCGATCAACAGTGGGTCTTACTGTTGCATTTCATTCTCCTCTAGGGAGTGAAGATGATCATTCATCTTTGTGAGCCACCCCGGGTCCATGGAGAGGGGTGGCATGCAAGTCTAATAAATAATAATAATAATAATTATAATAATAATAATAATAATAGGGAAGGAATATGATCACATTGTATTGCGATGGAAACAATCTGTTCTGCCGGCGTATCCCAACCGCCCATAATTACAGGGTAATTAGTCCAGAAAGACACACACCACACAATAGAAGGCAACCCAAAAATCTTTATCAACAGAATAGCTGAAAAAACTCCCTTTTTAAATGTCAGAGGGATTTTCTGGTACACACAAGGCACAGGTTAAATGCAATCCAATTTCTCACCCAGTAACTGGGAAATTGAGTCCAAATTCCAAAGTCCAGAAAGTCCACACACAGCCTTGAACAGGGAAACAGCAAAACCACGATCTTAACAAACTATGAATCAGATAAACTTCCACAAGGCTAAATCAGCACACTGCTCTTTTTATCTGTAGCACTAATTACAGCAGCCCCACCCAACCACAGATGGCATCACTTATCTCCTGTAATAATCCTTCAGTTGTTCTCTCCTATGCATCACTGTCCGCATGCATGGGTCTGTCATAAGTTCTTGTTCAGAATCCAGGGATGATAAGGAAGATTGATCTCCTCCTGGGCTGTCTGCCAAACTCCCCCCTTCCCTGCCACTCACGCTTTCTTCGTCAGAGGGGACTGCGTCAGGAGATTCTATCGGGAGCAAAACAGGCCTGTGGCATGTGGATGTTTTCCCCACATCCACCTCCACATTCCTTGGGACAGGAGCTGGGCCAGAGCTAACCACAACACAATCCCATTTCTCTGGGCATCGCTTATTAGAATCATTATCCTGGGCTGCTGACCCAATTATCTGCTGAGCTTTAAACACACAAATACACCTAAGCACAGATTAATTGGTGGAATGGAAAAAGGGAAATCTGGATTTATTTTTTCCTTTTTCATAACTTTATCAATGAACCCTACTATGGTATACTTGGATATATCATAGGGAAACTGTGGAGAAGATGGTACTTGGTAATCATGTGCTAAATAAGGAAATATAATTATTGTTTTCCTTATTTATTTGTTTGTTTGTTTGTTTGTTTGACTTGTATGCCACCCCTCTTTGAGGACTCGGGGCAGTTCACAACATATTAACAACAACAAAAAACCAGTATACAATGTAAATATCTAAAATCCAATTAATATAATTAATTATTCTAGTATGATATTTAATTTTATCTTTGTATTTGAAATAAACCAAGATTTGTACATGCAATGCATTTCTGGAGACACCTCTGTGAATGGAGAAATATGATGATTCTGGGATTTGGGATACTTTGGATTTATCAAGTAACCAATAATTCACTAATGTAGTTCTTAGGCAAATAGTAGCTACATTGGTCCTGAACAATAATTCAAAAATATATTTATTGTAAAATTTATAATTTGTAGGTGAAGGTTCAATTTAGGAAAAGTTCTTTGGTTGCAAATTTATTTATTTTCCTCATTGATTTGTTAGAAGTGTGAATCCCAGGGAAAACCTGTCAATTAGATTATAGATATGTACACATTAAGCTGTTTGTAAGTATAATTGTTTTCATAGATAAGATCCTCAATATTATTTTATTTTATTATTTATTTTATTATTTAGATTTGTATGCCGCCCCTCTACGCAGACTCGGGGCGGCTCACAACAGAATACAACAATTCATGACAAATCTAAATTATAATTTAAAATATTTAAAAACCCCATTTACTAAGCAAACATACACACAAACATACCATGCATAAATTGTATATGCCCGGGGGAGATGTCTCAGTTCCCCCATGCCTGACGACAAAGGTGGGTTTTAAGGAGTTTGCGAAAGGCAGGGAGAGTAGGGGCAGTTCTAATCTCTGGGGGGAGTTGGTTCCAGAGAGTCGGGGCTGCCACAGAGAAGGCTCTTCCCCTGGGGCCTGCCAACTGACATTGTTTAGTTGACGGGACCCGGAGAAGGCCCACTCTGTGGGACCTAATTGGTCGTTGGGATTCGTGCGGCAGAAGGCGGTCTCGGAGATATTCTGGTCCAGTGCCGTGAAGGGCTTTAAAGGTCATAACCAACACTTTGAATTGTGACCGGAAATTGATCGGCAACCAATGCAGACTGCGGAGTGTTGGTGAAACATGGGCATACCTAGGTAAGCCCATGACTGCTCTCGCAGCTGCATTCTGCATGATCTGAAGTTTCCGAACACTTTTCAAAGGTAGCCCCATGTAGAGAGCATTATGGTCTTCAAATGTTACGATTATCAGATTGTTCAGAAGAATGCATTATGAAAAATGATGCTGTATTATAATGCTTCAGTACAGATTATAATACTTCATACATATTATTTAGATTAGCTAATGTCTTTTACAAGTCATATTTTGCATATTTCTCTGGGATATTAACCTCCATGGTTTGTTCTATAGCCTGGTTTGTTCCATGGTTTGTTCTATAGGTGAATTTGGATTATTATTTGTTCTATAGGTGGATTATTATTTGTTCTATAGGTGAATTTGGATTATTATTATTATTATTTATTATTTATTGGATTTGTATGCTGCCCCTCTCCGCAGACTCGGGGCGGATGGTCCAACTCTGTTTAGATATTAGAAAATATCTAAATATTTCTAAAAATATCTAAAAATATCTAAATATCTAGATATTAGAAAATAGCTAAGATTGTCTAAAGCAGTGATCCCCAAACTCTTCGGCTCATTGATTATTTCATGAAGTTTCAAGTTATTTATTGACTCACAAACTTTTTTACATGGAAATAATTTAATATTATTATTAAAAATTCTAATAATCATAATTGGCAATTCCATCAAAATTGGGAGTTAATATTAGCCACTTTGCATAAATCTTGTTAGAATATTCATAATTGGGTGAGTCAATGGTAACAAAGTCAGGCAATGAATAGGCCAGAGCAACAAAGTCAGTCAATGGAAATTAAACACATCTGAGTTTATGCAGAAAATTGAAACTGAAGCTAGAAGGTTGCACATGGCTTAGCCCACTCCATGCTCTCTTGTCTCTCTCTGAACTCTGAACTAGAAGCTGCTTATAGTTTACTTGTAACTGCTTGAAGAAGAATCTACATTGGTATTGTAAATACTCATCTCTTATTCTTCTATATAAAGAAGTTTCTTATTTAAATGAATCAGTCTGCCTGTGTGTGCTTTCTGGACTGAATTTTCTGCAACAAACTCTGATAAACCTGGTCTAGGTCTGCAGTTAGTCCCTGGTACTTTGTACAGACCATTATGGTTGGGACAATTAGTAAATTTAGCAGAACATATTTTTCATTATTATGATATTTACTAAATTCTGCCTTAGTTTAAGAAAATATCAATCTATATTCTTCTGAAAAATATTGATGTCTAATAGGAATAGAATAGAATTTTTATTGGCCAAGTGAGATTGGACACACAAGGAATTTGTCTTGGTGCATATGCTCTCAGCGTACATAAAATAAAATATACATTTGTCAAGAATAATGTGGTACAACACTTAATGATTGTCATAGGTGGTCAAATAAGCAATGAAGAAGCAATATTAATAAAAATC
The DNA here is from genome assembly GCF_031021105.1 of Erythrolamprus reginae. NCBI lineage: Eukaryota > Metazoa > Chordata > Lepidosauria > Squamata > Dipsadidae > Erythrolamprus > Erythrolamprus reginae. Next base: position 37,124,942 of record NC_091963.1, on the reverse strand, counting down.
TTAGGATATAAGCAACAAGTTACAGTCATACAGTCAACATGAGAACATTGCTGAAAGTGAATGAGGTCACCTTTTATTTCCTCATGTATACACTCTCATTCATAGATGACTGACATGAAGAATAACAATATTAATTGGTTTAATCAATCCACTATAACATAATTCAGTTTTAATTAAAACAAATGCATTTTTGTTTTCTTGTCTTTAGCTTGCCTTCTTTTTAAAATATGGCTGTTTTTATGCCACTCAAGAGTATCTATAGTCTTTAGCTTAATTTATACTAAGAATACAGAAGAGCCACTGCTAAAGATATAATTTACATTATACATGCATGTGGAAAGCATGGATAGATATGAGGTAGGAGGACAATATGAAAGGAGGACAATATTAGAGCTCCCCTCAGTATAATCTTTCATTCCTTAATTAGTTCTTCCTTAATAATTATAATGACAGAACATTTGCTCTGTTCCTGGGTCACAAGCTCTGTTTAAAGTGCTGAAGCAGAGACAAAGAAAGGCAAAGAAAGAATATAATTATAATTTGAAGAGATTTGAAATACAGCGGTACCTCTACTTACAAACACCTCTAGGTACGAACTTTTCGAGATACGAACCGGGCGTTCAAGGGTTTTTTGCCTCTTCTCATGAACCATTTTCAACTTACGATTCGTTATGAACACTTGCTTTTCTCTCGGATGCTGCTGCTGCTGCTGCAAGCAGCGGCCAAAATAAGTACTTTTATGTTTGCAGCCTCTGATGATCACAAGAGAACTGGAGCCAGGCTTTGCTGTGCGGGGTCCCCACCAATGTTCCCTCTAATTTTTTTCGGTGTGGGCGGAAAAGTATAGTGTCTGAGGGGTCTGGGCAGCATAGAAGTATAAACAAACAAACAAACAAACAAATAAACAAACAAACAAACAAACAAACAAACAAGAAAAAATGCCCTTCTTTTTTATTAAAAGAAATTAATAATAAAACAAAACCAAATCTATTACTATTATTACTGTCTTCTCCTCTTTTTCTATCCCTGTCTCCTCCCCCCTGTTATTATTTGGGTGCTTTTTACCATAAGCTTTAAATCAAGAGTCATTTCTCTCTCTTTCTGTATCTCTTTCTCTCTCCCCCTCTTGCTCTATCTCTCTTTTTCTCACTTTCTCTCTCCCTCTTTCTATGTCGCTCTGTCTGTTGCTCTTTCTCTTTCTCACTCTTTCTATCTTGTTTTCTTTTTTTCTCTCTCTCTATTGCTTTCTTTCTCTCTCTCTTTCTTTTTATATCTCTTGCTTTCTTTCTCTTGTTCTCTCTCTCGCTATCTCTCTCTTTCTCCCCTCTTTCTCTCTCTCTCTCTCTCTCTCCCCTCTTTCTCTCTCTCTCTCTTTTTCTCACTTTCTTTCTCTCGCCCTCTCTCTTTCCATCCTGCTCTGTCTGTTGCTCTCTCTCTGTCAGCGAGGGGACTGCGAGAGCCCTTTCTCCGAGCGCTTTGGGAACGCCTGGCCTGCCTCTACTGCAGACCCCTTGCTGAAAGTCTGGAACGAAAGCACTCCCAGCAAAGGGGCTGCGAGAGAGGTGGGGCGGACATTCCTGAAGCACACAGAGAAAACCTTCTCTCGCAGCCCCCTGGCTGGGAGCGCGGATGAGGAGGAGGAGGAGGAGAAGCCGCAGCCGTGGGAGAAGTCGCACCACAAGGCAGGAGGCAGAGGAGGAGAAAGCCGGAGAGGGGGCGGATCAGGCGTGTGGGGGGCAGTGCCGTGAGGCCAGTGGTGTGAGGGGGCCGGAGGCACCGTGGTGAGGCAGGGGCTGATGCAGCTCCCTTTCCTTCCACCCATGTCTACTGCCGGCGCCTCCCTCCCCGCCCCCTCCCCCTCCATGGGCTGGCAGGGGATGGGGAGCACGCACCCATGGAAAAGGGTGCACGGGGGTATTTTGGGGCGCATGCATGCGCACACGTGCAGCTTACAGTGAACAGTGGTCCCCACCGCCCTCTCTTCTGCTAGAAAATGGTGCATCCAAGAAGCTCTCAACAGCTGCCCTGGGGTGGTGGGTGGATAAAGCAAGGTTAGAGGGGTGCTTGGAGGGGCAGTGAAAGGGAATGAATGGAGGAAGAAAGGCATCCACCTGCCCCTCCAAGCACCCCGCTAACCCTGTTTTCTCCATATGTCCCCTTTTGCTGGTTGCCCAACCACCCTCTCCCATTTATCCCTTCATACGTCCCCTTTCTCTGCTTGTCCAACCACCCCCTTCACTTTTCTTTCTTCATACGTCCTGTTTCCTTGCTTGTCCAACCATCCCCCTTCCATTTCTCCCTTCATACATCCCCTAATTTTTCTGAAACTAGAAGTAACTCAGTCTAAAAGAGATATACATTTTTACTAAAATACACATTTTTTGCTTCAGTTTCCTTAACATTTTCTATTTTTCCCATCAGACATGGTTTAAGAAAAATAGCTTCTCCAATGGCACCATAGAATTATAACCTTTTAAACAATATGATAAAACATGTTGCAGAGAGTAACTCATTCACTGTGCAAAAGATTTTAGAATCAGTCTTGGATTTATTAGCCGTCTTTCAATAGTTTAAGACCAATTCAATTTTTGGGAAATAGATACGACTGCATTTTGTACACAATACAGGATTTTAAATCAAGGCCAACCTAACTCTAACCTTGAGGTGAAAAAAGAATTTATTGTATTGCTGGAAGGGCAATGTCTCAAAAGGATTTAAATCTTTCGAATAATCCATTCTGATTTTCACTCTAGAGGAAGAAAAAAGAGGACATGGATTATCATGTTTAACAGAATAATATAAATTGCATAATACAATGAAAGAGACTATGCTCTGTGTATATATATAAAAAATAAGCATAAGTTTTCTCATTATCTTCAGTCAAGATATATTCAAATGACTATTTTTTTTAGATTCTTTAGTCTTCCTTGCTAAGATCTTTTAGATTTAAGAAGATCTTAAATCTTAGAAGATTTCAAAGGACAAAATGGTAAGGAATATAATGATGTAGCTGTTAAAGCCAACCTCTTTAACACATTCTTCAGCTCCATCTTTGTAAACAGCAATGGCTCACGCCCAATATTTCTTACTCATGCCAAATAATTGCAACAATTTAACAGAAATCAAATTTACAGAAGATAATGTTGGAAAAGCATTATGCAATCTAAAATCGTGTCTATCCATTGGATCTGACAGTCTATGCATAACCTCTAAGCATAATTTTTGAAAAATCCTCCAGGTCTAGCCTCTTACCCAACTTATGATCAGTAGTCACTGTCATCCCTATCTTCAAAAAAGCAGATTCAAGTAAAGCTGAAAATTACAAACCAATCTCTTTATGTTGTGTCATCTGCAAAGTCATGGAATCAATCATAAATCAATTTATCACCCTTTACCCAGAAACTAACATCCTACTCTCTAAGAAACAATTTTATTTTAGGAACAAGTTATCCACTAGCCTGTAACTCCTACATTGCAAAAACATATGGACTTCACAATTTGATCAAGATATATCAATAGATGCAATTTACATAGATTTTTGTAAAGCCTTTGATTTAGTAGTACATGACAAACGACTTCGAAAACTAAAATATTATGCCCTTTCTGGTCCCTTTCAGGTTTGAATAAATTAAATCTTCTCAAACAGACAACAAATGGTTAAAATATGGAATGCCCTATAAAATACTGCATCTGTCAACAGTGGTGTCCCTCAAGGCAGTATTCTAGGACCAACACTATTAATTCTTTACATAAAAACACCTATGTAATCATATTATAAATAACTGCATTCTCTTTGCTGGTGATGTTAAACTATTCAACACCACCAACAATACTTCTACACTTCAAAAAGACCTAGCCCATGTATCACAATTGTCTGATAACTGGCAACTTCAAATCTTAACCAATAAATGCTCTGTCTTAAACATTGGCAAGAAAAATCAGAAAACAAAAAACAAACTTGGAGGACACAACCTTGTAGATGACCCTCACTCTGTTAAGGATCTTGGAGTACTCATATCTAATTACCTAAGTGCCATACCCCATTGTAATAACATTGCCAAAAAGGCACCAAGAGTTGTTAACCTAATCTTGCATAGCTTCTTCTCTGCCAATATTAAACTGCTAACCAGAGCATACAAAACATTTTCCAGACAAATCCTCAAATACAGATCATCTGTCTGGAACCCACATTGCATATTGGACATTAATATAATTGAGAAGGTCCACAAATATTTCACAAGAAGAGTCCTCCACTCCTCTGCTTGCAAAAGAATACCTTATTCCACCAGACTTGAAATTTTGGGCTTAGAAAACCTAGAGCTATATCGCCTTTGATTTGATCTAAATGTAGTTCATAAAATCATCTATGACAATGTCCTATTGGCCAATGAATACTTCAGCTTCAACTGCAACAACCCACGTGCACAAAATAGATTCAAATTCACTGTAAACCACTCTAAATTTGACTGCAGAAAATACAACTTCATCAACAGTGGTCAATAGATAGATAGATAGATAGATAGATAGATAGATAGATAGATAGATAGATAGATAGATAGATAGATAGACAGACAGACAGACAGACAGACAGACAGACAGACAGACAAATAAATAAATAAATAAATATGGTAAAACCTTGTAAATGGTTGTATTTCAAATAGTTGGGCAGTGTAGTTGGAAACATCTACAGGGACGGTTTCTTGAGGGGGGTCATACAACTGCTTCTTTCAATGGTTGCGGAAATGACCCCTCACTCAAGGAAGCATTAATCAACGCCTGGATCCAGCCTTGTGTCACCTCCCAGCTAGTTGAAACCAACCAGGAGGGACACAAGTTCAGTATACAGGTGGAGGAACTGACAGCTCCCATGGCCCTGTCCACTTTATCAGGAGTTACCAAGTCAAACTCTTCCCAAACAACAGGACTAAGACCTGCCCTGTCACCTTAGTCTGAATTGCCCAATTGGAGTCCAGATCATTCTAAATCTGAGCTACTTTATCTGCAAGAAACCGAGCAAATTCCTCAGCCTGACCCTATAAGGGCTCCACCTCTGCCTCCCTATTCAGGAGGGAGCAGGTCACTCTAAACAGGGTGGCTGGGTGAGAATCTGCAAACGCAATAAGGGTGGTAATGTATACTGACTTTGCCACCTCTATAGGCTGTATAGCATAGTTGTGTAGCACATAAATGGGTAAGATAAATAAGGAGATTTTTTGTTCAGTTTCCAATGCTTGGAAACAGGATGTTCTTGGTTTAAGATATTTTACATATTCTGAATGTAATTCTGTAAATTGTAAATAAGATTTCCTCCTAATATGAGGTATTAAACATCTATAATCCATATAAAATCATACAGACTTATGTCCAGATCAGAAATTTGCAAAATCACAAAAGAATATTTTTTTCAGAATGATATGGCTGCATGAAGTTCACTGAAATCATTCGAATTGATTCTACTTTTTACTAACACAATTCTTTTTTAAAAAAGTTTTTATTGAATTTCTTCATTAAAAAACATATAACAAACAAAAAAGGCAATGCAATACACAGATACACACATAAAAAAAATTAACCACAACAAACATTTCAGAACAATATATTAACTTATAATTATGCTTTATACTTTGTGAGGAGAAAAAACTAAATCCTTCTCTATTACTATTATCAATGAAATCTATATCCATTCCATAAAATTAATATAAAATTTTTGGGAGTGGGAGGCACTGTTCTCCAGTGGTTCTCCTCCTACCTCTCCAGTCGGTCACAATCGGTGTTAGTGGGGGGTCAGAGGTTGACCTCTAGGTTGCTCCCTTGTGAGGTACCTCAGGGGTCCGTCCTCTCCCCCCTACTATTTAATATCTACATGAAACTGCTGGGTGAGATCATCCAAGGGCATGGGGTGAGGTCTCATCAGTATGCAGATGATACCCAGCTTTACATCTCCACCCCTTGTCCAGTCAGTGAAGCAGTGGAAGTGATGTGCCAGTGCCTGGAGGCTGTTGGGGTCTGGATGGGTGTCAACAGACTCAAACTCAACCCTGATAAGACGGAATGGCAGTGAGTTTTGCCTCCCAAGGACAATTCCATCTGTCCGTCCATTACCCTGGGGGGGGATCACTAATCCCCTCAGAGAGGGTCTGCAACTTGGGCGTCCTCCTCGAACCACAGCTCACATTAGAGAAACATCTTTCAGCTGTGGCGAGGGGGGTGTTTGCCCAGGTTCACCTGGTGCACCAGTTGCGGCCCTATCTGGATCGGGACTCACTGCTCACAGTCACTCATGCCCTCATGACCTCGAGGCTCGACTACTGTAATGCTCTCTACATGGGGCTACCTTTGAAAAGTGTTTGAAAACTTCAGATTGGGCAGAATGTAGCTACGAGAGCTATCATGGGCTTTCCTAAATATGCCCATGTTACACCAACATTCCGCAGTCTGCATTGGTTGCCAATCGGTTTCCAGTCACAATTCAAAGTGTTGGTTATGACCTATAAAGTCCTTCATGGCACCGGACCAGTATATCTCCGGGACCGCCTTCTGCCGCACAAATCCCAGCAACCAGTTAGGTCCCACAGAGTTGGCCTGCTCTGGGTTCCATCAACTAAACAATGTCGTCTGGCGGGTCCCAGGGGAAGAGCCTTCTCTGTGGTGGCCCCGACCCTCTGGAACCAACTCCGCCCAGAGATCAGAGTTGCCCCCACATTCCTTGCCTTTTGTAAGCTCCTTAAAACCCACCTCTGTCGTCAAGCATGGGGGAACTGAGATATTCTCCCCCCCTCCTAGGCTTACAAAAAATTTATGCATAGTATGCATAGTATGTCTATATGTATGATTGGTTTATTAAATTAGGGTTTTTAAATTAACTTAAATATTAGATTTGTTTATATTGTCTTATTGTTAGCCGCCCCGAGTCTACGGAGAGGGGCGGCATACAAATCTAATAAATAAATAAATAAACAGCAAAAATAATCCTTAATGGAGATTTAACTGATAGTATTAATATAGAAAAAGGAGTTAGACAAGGATGTCCCCTCTCGCCCTTAATTTTTATAACGGCAATAGAAATTTTATTAAACCAAATATGCTCCAACAAAGATATAAAAGGACTAAGACTAAAAGGACATGAATACAAGTTACAGGTCTTGATTTGGTCTTTAATATTGAAGAGCCCAACCAAAACGGAAATAAATTACTAGAAGAAATTTTTGAATTTGGAAAGGTAGCGGGGTTAAAAATTAATAAACAGAAGACCAAAATATTAACCAAAAATTTAACTAATAAAGAAAAACAAGAACTGGAAAAAAAATCAGAGTAGGCACAACCAAAAAGTGTTTTCCTGAATTACTCCAATATTTACAAACTTTTGATTCCTTGAGATTAGGGTTTCTTTTACCAATATCTTTGTGATATCCTCATTAAAAATATATGGTTGTGATTTGCTGATACTGACTGTAAAATATATTGTTGTGATTAGCTAATAATGTAAAATTAATTTTGAACTAAGTTTGATGCAATAGTGAATTATAGATGGAATGATGGATGGAGATCAGGTAAAATTGCAGTTGTTTAAAATAATGTTCAATGAAATTATGAATAATTTATATCAGTACTCTTTCAATTACCAAAACAACCCCTCTCCAATAATTTTGGATTTATCCATAAATCCATAATATAAAATTAAATTGCATATACAAATACAAAACTCCAGACCATTAAAAACAAACCTCATATGCAAAAATTATACCATAAGTGTTAATTTTAAACAGATTGATATTAAAATTGATATTAAATACTAAAATAGAAATTGGAAAAATAATCCTAGCTTGGCTTCCAATAGCTTTGAAGCAATTATTATCTTGTTAAAAAATCCTTACAAATATTTTTAAGCTAAATTATGCTCAGCTTCTGTTTAGTTATAAGGCTTAAAATCTTTTCAGAAGCTGAATATTCATTCTTTTAATATATCTATGTTTGATATAGATATATCAAACATAGATTTCCTCTGTAACTTCAAATCCTGTCAGAAGTAATATGCACAAAAATGGTATGTCACATCCAAGTGTAAGTGGAGAACTACCATGAAACCCATTATGTTTAGCAATGATATAGCAGTTAAAATACCCTTGGAGTAATTTCACTAGGGGCCAAAAGTTATTAGAAATGTTCATGCTGCCTATTAAAAATGTATATATTGTAGTATGCTATGGAAATTAAACGCTTAACATTTCTGTGTTGTGCAGCATATTTGTATTGATTTTTTCACAAGTTAAATTATTCAAGTTAACTTGCTGAAAATTGAATTATAAAAGTCCCAGTACAGCAGAAATGTGCAGTTTGAACAGAAAAGTGCTAGTTGTGCAAAGTTTATTTGTTAGGGAAACCCCAGTGCTGTCAACTTGGTGGACAGACTGAAGGGAAACAGAAGAGCTGCAAATGAAATAAAGCAACTTATTCTTGTACCTAAGACCCTATTTATGGTAGAAAATGAAGTTTACATTTAATCAGTAGTGACCTTTTTGTTATTTTATTACAGATATTTATACAATGAAAGCAGAGGATGAACTGATATGGGAAGGGGAATAGTAAAACTAAAAAGTGAATTTAATTTATATTAGGGTTATGTTATCTTGTAGCCTGCATTGTGTGATACATTTTTATATTTACATAAATAAAATTACTAATAGAATTTTGGAGAAAATTTCAAATCACCCAAGATTAATAGTAATGAGAAACCTTATAATAAAGACAGGGTGTAACTCGGAACATACACTCCCCTCATTTAATTCTCAAGCTCCCTAAATTACAGATTTAGTAAATTTGGTCAAAAGCAGTCTCACTTGTTTCTTTCCCAAAGAAATTTGCTTTTTTACATCTTCTCTGTCTTGAAATTGTTACTGGCACTGTATTTTGGAATATAAATATTGTTATATTTTGTTGCGGAGCTGTTTCCAATCAAAATAAACCAGACTTGGGCTAACCCTTTCATCCATAGTTTCACTCATCCAGATTGCTCTAACTACTCATTCTTTAGTTTTGTTGGGCTGCACATATTGTATTTACCAATAGTTAATGCAGTTTCCATATAGATATACAACTTTACATAACTAATTATAGGATATAATTTTAAATATATATCTATGTCTAATATTATCTAGTATGTTCTTTAAAAATTACTGTTTTAAACCTTGTAAGTCATCCAAAATTTTCTGGAGTTGGGCAATCTCAAAATCTAAGGAAATCAATTAAAATCTTTCCCCTTAAGGGCCATTAGGGTGCTGAAAATCTCTAAACAGTTAACTCTAGAGTCTGCAACCTTAAACGCTCAAAGACCCACTTGGGGCCATTTCCCACAGAAAACAAAACAGCAGGAGCCCAAAACCTGGAGGGGCATGGCCCAACTCAATGTCACTCACTCCTACCCAGTCACATGACTCCCCCAGCCACACCTAGTCAGTTTTGTGGCTCGCCCATATTTTGTATTCTATACGAAATAGTATCTCCAGGGGTGGGCTACTGCCTGGATAGGGGGGAACGCAACGAGGTAGCGAAAATGGAGCTCCACCCCAGAGCATCCAATTTTGCAATGAAAGATGTTGAAAGAAAATGCAGGGGGTCCTGAATAAACCTGAACAGTGCGATAGTAAAAATTTTGGTAGCCCTTCACTGAGTATCTCCCTATCTCCGTCTCTCTCTTTCTCTTCCTCTCTCATCTTTCTGTCTCTCTCACCCTCTCATCTCTCTCTCAAACACAGCTGGACAGGGGGTCTTGAGAGGAGGAGAGGAGAGGAGGAAGAGGTAGGCCTCTGCCATGGGTTGTGCTCATTCCTCAGCCAGCCCGAAGGAAGAAAAATGGGTAGCAAAGAGCCTAAGAGCATGCAGGGCTTTCCGAGAGAGTGAGAAGAGACACAGAGACAGGGAGTGAGATACACACACGCACGCACATATAAAACACAGAGAGAGAGAAAGAGACATCCACACACAGAGGGAGACTGGCAGGAAATGGCAGATGGCTACTTCTGGGTTTGAGAGAAAGAGAGAGAGTTGCCAGGGGTGAGTGGGGCAGGGAGAAGGAGGGTCATAGTCTCCCCTATTGTGAAGCATGCTAGCTTTCACTGTGCTGTGCAAGGCACTGCAACAGCAGCGGGCAGGCATGGAGGGGATATTGAGTTTTTCCCCCACCAAAGGAAAACTAGCTGGGCTTCTCCTACTCTCCTACCTTCCCCCTTTCCCCAGCTCCCCTCCCCCCACTTGATACTTCTTCGGGACAGAGAAGTGTGCGTTGGAAACGTGTGTGTTCAGCAAAGTTGGAGCATGTCTTCTGACCCTCTGGTGCTCATGTATAACTCTCTGTACTCATCCAGTCCCAGCTTGTTGAGGGGGAAATGCACCCCTGATGCCTCTGCTTCCCCATGGCACCAACCATGCCTCTGCTAGGGGAAGCAACAGGAAATAGAAAGTGGTGCATTTCAAAGGTAATGACAGTGTTTCACTGTGATAGCCAGTCCAGGCACTCTTACCTAGCAACTCTCTGCTGGGCCATCTTGCTTGGTGGTCAAGGGAGGAGGGGAATACTTCCCCACACCACCATCTTCTTTCTTTTGGACCTGCTGACAAGGGAGAAGGAAAGCCGTGTTCAGGAGACGGCCCCACCCTGCAGGATCTGCCTCCGCTGTTCTGTCCCAACCGTCTTTGCTGGCAGCAACAGCAAATGTACTGCAACAAAGGTGGGATGCTGTTGCTGCATAAATGCAAGTAGAGAGGCTCTTCACTCCTGCACCAAGGCTCTGGTCATGCCACTGCCATGACAGATGATGACTTTTTCATCTCTGTCAGGACAGTGAGCTACAGCAGGGAGCCCAAAGAGCCACATGCGGCTCCAGAGCCACATGTTGCAGACCCCTGACAGTTAAATATTCAAAAATTTACTTTCTTGGCAGGTCTTGAAGATTTTAGTCTCTTCAATACAAACAAAACACAATTAAATAAACATAGAAACCAAAATCTTTATACATGCCTATGGCTTTAAATCCCAGCCTTTCTCTTCTTACCTTCTCAGGCTAATAGATACTTGACTGTTCTCTTGGTGGTCTTAAAAGATACATAATAAAAATAAGCATAATGGTTAAGTCTAGTTTAAAAACTGTTCATTCCTCTTATGACAGTTCTATTCATTAGATTGCAACCTCATAAGGGTCTAATGTAGTCCTGTGGCTTCTAAGAATGGTCTCCTAGATAAGCCAATCCCTAAATAAGGATTTAAGTCGGGGTGAAATTTAACCACCTCGGACTGGCTCAAGAGGGGCAGTAGGGATGATTTGAATAAGTTTGCAGAGCCAGTAAAAATCACCCCTGTTTGGCCCTGCCCACGCCTGCCCTTGTCTACTTTATTAAGCACAAAGAAACTCCTGTTAACCCCAAGATTATGAGGCTGTTGGGACATGCAGTTTAATAACAAATAGGAAAGCACCAGGTTCGGGAAAGCCAGCAGATAGATCAGAATGAATTTCAAAAAGAAGATATACCAATTATTCTACACAAAACAATCAAAGAAGTACACAAATACTTACATGAGAGAAAGTCTCTTATTGCTCTTATGTATTTGTGTACCTCTTTTATTGTTTTGGGCATGTTCAAGTCAACCTCACGTCATTGTCCTAATGACCTACAAAAAGAAAATACATACACGTGTACCTCTTTTATTAAAAAGGAGCCATCCTTTCCTTTATCATTAGAATACATCGTAAGAGTATATAGAAATATCTCACAGACAAATAGAATAGAGTTATTTATTGGCCAAGTGTGATTGGGCTAAAGATAGGGAATTTGTCTTTGGTGCATATGTTCTCATTGTACATAAAAGGATGAAATATATTTATCAAGAATGATAAGGTACAATGCCTAATAATAGCCATAGGGTACAAATAAGCCATCAAATCATACTAGAAAATAGAAACATAGAAACATAGAAGTCTGACAGCAGAAAAAGACCTCCTGGTCCATCTAGTCTGCCCTTATACTATTTTCTGTATTTTATCTTAGGATAAAATTTAAATATAAATTGTAAGGATGCAGCAACAAAGTTACAGTCAAGCAATGGGAGGAGATGGGTGACAGGAAAGAGGGGAAGATTAGTAGTAATAGTAATGCAGACTTAGTGAATTGAGGGAATTATTCGTTTAGAAGAATGATGGTGTTTTGGAAAAAAGTGTTCTTGTGTCTAGTTGTTCTGGCATGCAGTGCTCTATACCAGTGATGGCGAAACTATGACTGGGTGTCACTGGTGGCACAAGGACCCATATCTGCTGGCACGTGAGCTGTTGTCCTAGCTCAGCTTCAACATACATGTGTAGGCCAGCCAGTTGATTTTTGCTCACAAAGAGGCTCTGGGAGGGCATTTTTGGCTTCCAGAGAGCCTCTGGAGGGATGGGGGTGGGAATCTCTGGAGCCTGGGGAGTATGAAACATTAGCTTACTGGGCCCACCAGAAGTTAGAAAACAGACTGTTTCAAGTGTCCAGAGAGTCTCTGGGGGGGAGGGAGGAGAAAGATATTTTTCCCTCCCGCGCATTGAATTATGTGTGTGGGCACTTGTGTATGTGCAATAGCTGCCGCGCACGCTCTTTCGGCACCCAAGGAAAAAAAGGTTCACCATCACTGCTCTATACCATCATTTTGAGGGTAGGAGTTGAAACAATTTGTGTCCAGGATGTGAGGGCTATGTAGATATTTTCACAGCCATCTTTTTGACTCATGCAGTATACAGATTCTCAAATGGAAGGCAGGTTGGTAGTAATTGGGGTTTTTTAACTGCAGTTCTAATTACCTTCTGAAGTCTGTGTCTGTCTTGTTGGGTTGCAGAACAAACCAGACAGTTATAGAGGTATAAATGAGAGTCTCAATGATTCCTCTGTAGAACTGTTTCAGCAGGTCCTTGGGCAGTTTTAGCTTCCTTAGCTGGTGCAGAAAGAACATTCTTTATTGTGCTTTTTTTCAAAGAATTGAACTGTATCCTCAAACTTTTCCAATATTTTATAAAATCTATTTTATAACAAATTTCCATCTGCCCTTTGATAGTGTATGATGTGGCTATTTATTTATTTTTATTTATTTATTACTTAGATTTGTATGCCGCCCCTCTCCGAAGACTCGGGGCGGCTATGCTTCAATGCAGTTAGGATTCTTCTTAAGGTAAGAGGTAGTTTAATTCATCATGCTGAAATCCTTTATTCACTAAAAATCAAAAACGGTTTCTGCATATGCTTAGAAGCCTCTTCTGATTATTGAAACTGCTGGTTCAGCAAGGCAATTTAGCTGTTTGATTGTTACAAGTGGGAGTGGCTCACAACATTGGGCTGAAAGGGGAAACATTCCTTTTGAAGTTCTCAGCTCCCAAACAACTGCTAGTATGTCTCACTAGATGGCAGCACTTGTTTGACCTTGTCTGAAATTGAAAACTGAACAAGGTTGGTCCTGATTACACCCTGGGTGAAATACATAAGGTAATTCTAGGACTGTGAAATGTTTTTTTTTGGGGGGGGGGGATTTAGAGAAGGCAACAGCAAACCAGTGCACCTGCCAAGAAATTTATCTGCATATGTCCATGAAGCTATCAAGAAATTTGTTTGCCTTTTGAGGCACGTTACCTTTTTATACACTAAAATAATGTCATACCATTTTTTAAAAAAAATTCAAGCCAAGCTCAAAGGAACTTTTCTTTCTCTCCTTTAGTTACTAATGATACAACTCTTATCAACCTGTGATTAATAATTGCCAAGTTTACTGCAGCACTTTTAGCTTTGCAAGTTAAAAGTATTTTGCAATGTTTCAGTTATTTGAAAGCTTTCTGTTCAGACTTGATTAATAGCTGGTAATGTCCCAAATGTATGAAACAATATCAAATGTTGCATTACACTGACAATGGATATAATATCTTGTTATAATCTAAATGAAAGAGATTGTCTGAGTGTAAAATATTGCTGTTCATGCACTTTACCAGACTCTTCTCTTAAATGAGATTAAATTAATCTAGATGGAACATTTTTGCTTTCAGAATCATTTTCCTTCATTCTGCAGGATGGACAAAACCAAATTCTTTTAAAAATAGGTTTTTATCCATTGTGTGAACTTAAACAAAGAATGAATGTTCCTAATAGGCCTGTGTATTTTATCTTTAGATTCTTTTAGTTCAAATAGTTTCTTGTCCAAATTGCTTTATTTTCTAATTAGTTCTGGTTAAGTGCTCAGATTTTTTTTAAAGAAAATAAAACCTGAAACAAAGAGAATATGTTCTAATACACTGCCCCAATTGTTATACATTCTTTATTAAACATATTCTAAGTAGACCACATGTATGCCAATGCTTATCCTTTGGAAATTTCAATCAATATTAGTGCATAACATTGTCCATAACATAAAATCAGTCAATACTGAGAATCCAATATTAAAGTTTCAATTTAGATCTAGAGTAGAACATGTTAGAGTATTAATATGAATTTGAAAAATCACTTTAAAAGCATATTTAAGGAAAATCAAGATTAATCACAACTTTTCCCAATTTGATGCTACCCAAGTCTGTTGGAATTTCATAAAAGAACTAAATAATATGAATACCATATTTTTCAGAGTATAAATCACACCTTAATTTTGGGGGACAAAAATAGGGAGGGGAGATTCTGCCTACCAGGTATTTATCTGGCTATCCTTAGCCTGGTCAACTTCAGCACATCTGTTCATTCACTAATTTGGAGGTTTAGGATGGTTGGTGCTATGCTTCTAAAGCACAGCTGATTGTCAGAGGGAACAGCAATTAGAAAAGCAGACAAAGCACAGAAAATTGCTTAGCTCATGTTTGGGCTGGAAAGCAGGTTGAAAAGTACAGCTGATCCTCAGAGGGAGCTCCAGTGAATAAAGCAGGCAAAGCACAGAAGGGATAAGAAAATACAGCAGCTGTTCCAGGTAGCCATTCTCTCTCTCTCTCTCTCTCTCTCTCTCTCTCTCTCTCTCTCTCTCTCTCTCTCTCTCTCTCTCTCTCTCTCGTGGCTGAAAATGCACTTGTTGCCTATTTGACAGAAACAGAGCTGTTCACTTATGCAGCGGTCCAGAATGCCATAAGATTTAAATTTTAGAATAAATATGCAACTATTTTCCACCAAATGAATTGCAGCATTGCTGTTATATCGTCAACTCTCATTTGAAAAAGACATGTAAAAGTTGATATTGGTATATTTCTGCCCTAATTGTCATTAAAAGTTCTGTTTGATGCTAGTGACTATTGGACTAGCCAATTCTCACAATAATAATGTAACTTTGAATCCACTAAAAAAACAAAAACTATTTCAGAAAAGATAAAGTTGATGCTCATAATTACAAACTTAATATTTGTTTGTTTGTTTGTTTGTTTATTTGTTTATTTATTTGTTTATTTGTTTGTTTATTTGTTTATTTATTTATTTGTTTGTTTGTTTACTTACTTACTTACTTACTTACTTACTTACTTACTTACTTACTTATTTATATGCTGCCCATTCCAAAAAGTACTCAGAGCAGCTAACAATAGTAATAAATACAACAATAAAAATAAAATCAGCAGTTAAATCAACAGTGCAATAAAATCTATAATGTCCTAAAAACCATGCATATCAACAGTCAATCCTAATTCCATTGTTAAGCTATCCTTATAATATATTTATGTTATTATATATATATATGCACAATAATTATATGTTCTGTATTGAAGGGACTTGGCCAACATTGCAGTGGTACATGTGCTCCCCGCACTCCACAGGGATCCCCAAATCCCAGCTGTTCGGAAACCTGGAACTGATCGGAACCAGGTCAGATCCTCCCTGGAGGGATGGTGGAGAAGAGAGGCACAAGTTCAGGGGAGCTTGCAACTGCCCACCCTCAGGAAGCTGGCATCAGCCTCTCAGCCAGCGGCTGAGGAAGATGACTCTGTCGCTAAATAATTGAGACATCTCCCCCAGGCCTATATAGTTTATGCATGGTATGATTGTGTGTTTGTTTTGCTTTTTAAATAAGGGTTTTTTAGTTACTTTTAAATATTAGATTTGTTGTATATTGTTTCATTATTGTTGTGAGCCGCCCTGAGTCTACGGAGAGGGGTGGCATATAGATCTAAATAATAATAATAATAATAATAATAATAATAATAATAATAATAATAATAATGATGCAGACTCTGTAAAGAAACAGATGAAACAATCGATCACATACTCAGCTGCTGCAAAAAGATTCCACAGATTGACTACAAGCATAGACATGATGCTGTGGCACAGATGATCCACTGGAACTTGTGCCGGAACTACCATCTACCAGTGGCAAAGAACTGGTGGGATCATAAGCCTGAAAAAGTGGTCAAAAATGAGCAAGAAAAACTACTGTGGAACTTCTGACTTCAAACTGACCGAATTCTGAAGCATAACACACCAGACATTGTGATCGTGGAGAAAAAGAAAGTATGGATCATCAACATCACAATCCCAGGGGACAGCAGAATTGAGGAGAAGCAGCTAGAGAAATTAGTGAAATATGAAGATCTAAAAACCGACCTGCAATTACTCTGGCATTTGAAAACCATCGGAATTGACAAAATCTCCATATGTCAATTGCAAAAGGCCGCTTTACTGGGATCGGCAAACATAATTCGCTGCTACATCATGTAGTTCTAGATGCTTGGAAAGCGCCCGACTGGTGATGAAATACGAAATCCAGCATAGTGATCTCGTTTGCTGTGTTTTATTGACATGATAATGATAATGATAATGATAATGATAATGATAATGATAGCTGGGATCACCACAATTGGTCTGATTGAATGGAGAAATCATGGATTGCTTGATGTTATGTTATATTGGGAATTGACAATGCCATCTGCTGGTTAAAAGAAAATACTGCAATAGATTGTTGAAACATGAATTTGCTGACAGCTGGAGACTGATCTTGACTAGAAGAAGATATCCAGGAGTTTGAAATAACTTAAAAGCAGTGTGTATCCTGCTATTATATTTGATGGTACAATGTTTTGGTGATAGAAAATAAGAGGATTTTGAACTATACTGTACCGACTGTACTGAAATACAAAGAGACAATATGTATTTGAGCTTCAAATTAAAAAATGCTGAACTTTGTGAATTGTAATATTTTTTTTGTCGAATCACCCTGGCATACCATAACACTTCCCTGGTACAAATATACTATATGTGATCCTGTGACCTAGAGATTAATTCTGGCTGCAAGTTCAAATCCCAGTGAGAGTATGGCTGGCTGATGAGAAGAAACAACCTCAAAATAGATCTATACTAGTCTCCCTTCATTTTCAATTCAAAAATATGCTATGTATGTATGTATGTGTGTGTGTTTGTGTGTGTGTGTGTGTGTGTGTGTGTGTGTGTGTGTGTAGAATAGCTCCATTGTTAGAATGAAATCAGGGTTTCTGAATTGCTCATTTGCTACTCAGAGAAGGATAAGAGAGAGGAAGAGGAAGTAGAGAGAAGAGGGAAGTAGAAAAGAAGGAGAGAGGGAGAAAGAAGGTAGAGGCAAGAGAGAGAGAGAGAGGAAAGCTAGTAGTATGAAATATAAAAGGAAAGCAGACGAGCGATAAAAGTATAAAATGACTAAATTAAGGATATATTTTTATGGCATTTTGGAAAGAAATGTGTAACTATAAATGTTTTTATATTATGGTATATGTATAGATGTTTATGTAGGTATAATGAAAAAAAAATTAAACCACATATGTTCTGTATTTATAGTACACACAAATACATGCATATGTATATGTAAAATGTTATGAATGATAAGGTATATAGTTTTCTGTGTAACTAATACGGAATCAAAATTCTTGTTTTGAAGGGGATAAGTGACAGTGGTTCTATTATTCGGCTGGACAGAAATTTTCTTTAGATCTTACACTACAGGTTTCATGCATTTCCTGTTTTCAAAATATTTGAAGTAGGATACAGCATATTCAGATTCAAAAGGGGAAAATGGTGTGTGTGTGTGTGTGTGTGTGTGTGTGTGTATACAATGCCTTTCAATATCTCTTAAAGCAACGGTGTCCTTTCTGTGGATCATATAGCCAGGGTCTGTGCCTTCTTGAGGTTGCCAAAACCACAGTTTATTTATGCTTCTAAGTGCCTGTCCCCCCTTATTTGTACAAATTAGTCTTATTAATTCCATCTGTAAGCAGTGCTACATTTGGCATTAATGTTAGTATTTGTGTATATATGAATACCCTGCTGAGTGACAATACTATGCTATTACTCTATGGATAAAAAATTGAAGTTATACAAATCAACCTAAACTCAAATATGCTTAACTAATAATATAGTTTCACTATAACTTCTAACTCAGACTTACATTAAATATTTTATGCATCATTCATCCACATCTCAATGCTTGTAAAATTATAATGTTTCTCATTATATTAATGCTTTGGAAAACTGTGGGTACGAAAGCTGCATTTTAATAACCATTTGCATATTATCAGAACAGTAATCAAGGAAGAAAAAAAAGAATTGATCTCTAATATGACCAAATCACACTTGGGTGTTATTTAGTTGTATGGCAGCATCATTTAAAGATTAAAGATGTATTGTGACATGTAATTAAAGAAATACTCTTGTTTATTGTATTAACAGTAAAGACATTGGTGCATATGGCGAGGAAGAATAAATCTAAATAAATAAATTTTACAAACAGAGATTTGAATTGCAATGTTTTTTTTAAATTACACTAGAAGGGTATGAGAAGCTATAGAATGTATTTATGTTTGCTAAAAGAGTTGGAGCTGATGATATTAGGGATAATCTGTATAGTCTGGAGGACAGAAGGAAAAGGGGGGACATGATCAAAACATTTAAATATGTTAAAGGGCTAAATAAGGTCCAGGAAGGAAGTGTTTTTAATAGGGCAGTGAACACAAGAACAAGGGGACACAATCTGAAGTTAGTTGGGGGAAAGATCAAAAGCAACATGAGAAAATATTATTTTACTGAAAGAGTAGTAGATCCTTGGAACAAACGCCCAGCAGACGTGGTTGAAAAATCCATAGTAACTGAATTTAAACATGCCTGGGATAAACATATATCCATCCCAAGATAAAATACAGAAAATAGTATAAGGGCAGACTAGATGGATCATGAGATCTTTTTCTGCCGTCAGTCTTCTATGTTTCTATGTTTCTATAATTGTTGGAAAATATTGAGCAATGTAAGACTAAGGTAAGCTTCTGTACAAGTTGATCTTATAATTATATAGTTTTATTATTGAATAGCTGAAAAAAGTCCTAGACTGCTATCTAGATAGTTTTTTGCAGCCTACTCCAACTCGATCACTGCGAGAAGACTTCAGATATCTTCAACAACTCTCACAAACTCTCCAGTAAGCAAGGTTAACTATAGTTAAGGCTGCCTATATCATCTTGTACCAACCTCATGTCTATAAATTCATGGTACTTCGATTCTCTATCACTTTGCAATTGCAATATTCAGGTGACATTTCATCAAAAGTGTTATTTTTGGGAAGGGCAATACAGAATTTCCTGAGCTGGATAGAGTAGTAATCAGTGTTAGAGTAGTTTGGTTCTTGAATGTACTCTACTCATCAGTACTGCAGTAACGTAGTTCCTCTATGTATTTTCTAACTGCAATACTAGTCTTTTTACTGTTCTACTCTGCTGTTGTCTATCATTTTTCAAAACAGTATCAAAACTCATTTATTCTTCACTTTATTTATGTGCTAGAGATTTTTATTCAAAAGCTTTATTTTTTGACATAAAAATAGGTATAAAAGAAAGCATTCTTATTTCATGAAAGACTAATGGCAATGTTTGTTACCTACGATAAAAATGAGTGTAAAGTGGTGTGCCAGAAACCTGTCAAAAGTCTACTGCTACAGTTTACTGATTAATCAGGAAAGGATTGAAATCTTGATTGGCTTTATTTGTTGGCTGATTGAAACAGTGAGATAGGAAGTCCTGGACAGATTAATTAATTTGTGCTCAGGAGCCAAAGCTTAATCTAAAGGATGCTGTCAGTTTGAGTGATGGCTGTGTAACAGGAGAAGTTTTTTTTTAAATCACTTTAGTGACACCTTAATGCAAGGCTTTGCCTACTAACAAGTAATTTCTCCCCATTCTGTTGAAATAGTATGCCCACCTAGAGTATATGTCAATTACAGCTGCATTAAGGAAGATTTGTTAATGAGCAGACAGAATATTGTGAATGAGTGTTCTGTTGCTGGTAAATCTAGGCTTTTACAAGAAGCATTCCCAGATCTATATTACCCCATTATAAAAAAAAATGTTTTCATACAATTTGGTGGCTACATTAAACAATCCCAAAGTTTAAGGAACTAACAGTACATTAAAATATATAGAGCCAACTGTGCTTAATAGCATAGCAGTAGCATGTAGACTTATATACCACTTCACAGTGCTTTACAGCCCTCTTCAAGTGGTCTACAGAGTCAGCTTGTTGCTCCCAACAATCTAGTCCTCGTTTTACCAACCTTGGAAGGATGGATGGAAGACTGAGTCAACGTTGAGTCTGGTGATTTTTGAACTGCCAAATTGCAGGCAGTTGGCAGTCAGCAGAAATAGCCTGCAGTACTAATTCTAATCACTGTGCTAAAGCGAAGTTATATTTTGTACATGCATTAGTACAAGATAGTGTTGACTAGATGTTACTGAATTACAACAGATCAACTTAAATCCACGGGGCTTTATTCTACGGTACTCAAAAGAAATTATGATGTAAAAGTACCTCAAAAGTTGCCATCAAGTTTAATATATAACCTGAGGCAATAAATAAATGCTTTGGACTATTGCAAGTAAATTAACATATGTGGTTTTAATGTAGGATAAGAAGGGGTAGCAAGGAGTCAATAGGGCTTTAAAAAAAGATATGTTATCAAGTTAATTACTTCCTGCTTTGTGAAAATAAGCACTAGAGCTGACATGATAGCAGTATTCCAATATTTGAGGGGCTGCCATAAGGAAGAAGTACCTGAAGAGAGGACAAGAAGCAATGGGTGGAAACTAATCAAGAAGACAAGCAACTTAGAACTAAGGAGAAATTTCCTAACTGTAGGAACAATTAATCAGTGAAACAGGTTCCCTCCAGAAGTTGTGAGTGATCCATCAGTGGAGATTTTAAAGAAGAGATTGGACAGCCATTTGTCTCTAAATGGTGTAGTATCTCTTGCTTGATTGGTGTAGATGAAATTGGACTGGGGGACCTCCGGTATTCATGCCAACTCGGTAATTCTACTCTTATTCTTTCTGTGATGACATGTATCCATGTCGTCAAGCCCAGGGAAAGTCTTCAAAGTCCTTTCTGTTATATATCACAACCAGAACTCTGAAATAACTCTTTATTGACTTAACAAGGAACTACAGAGAAGGCACAAACTGAACAGCAAAGCCTCAGCCGTACCTGACAACTTTTTATATTGACTGTCAGGTGCAGCAGCCGATCTGAGCTCCAGAAACTCCCGCTCCCAGAACTGGTCAATCAGGAGCAACTCCAGCTGTTACTAAGGATGAAACACTTTCCAATCATATTATTCTATCTGCCATACCTGACTACAACCATTTCTCTCACCTGCAACACATTCTGCAAGAACCCCTAAGACCTTCAAAGACAAGAGGGAGTGGGAAATATTATTAAGTTCATGAAAATCTTCAAGGGTTGAACTTCCAGTGGTGATGTGGGGCTTTGCAGCTGGAGAAGGACAACCTCCATCCTTCGAGACTGTTTTTTATTTTTTATTTTTTGAAACCCTTCAAACCACAGACTGTTTGTAGGACTTTGTGGGCAAAGCCAAACTAACCGAGCAACAGCAGGGTGAAGGCATTTGCCTACTGGGGCAAAAGAAACCCTCCCAATCAGGAGCAAAAGTGTCCATTCCTGATATTTGAAGCATGGTGGGCTTGGTGGTAGGCACTACCAAAACAAGAGGAAGCAAATTTTTCTCACAGACTATACTGGATGGGTGTCAACAAACTCAAACTCAACCCAGACAAGACGGAGTGGCTGTGGGTCTTGCCTCCCAAGGACAATCCCATCTGTCCATCCATTATCCTGGGGGGAGAATCATTGACCCCCTCAGAGAGGGTCCGCAACTTGGACATCCTCCTCAATCCACAGCTTACATTAGAGAAGCATCTTTCAGCTGTGGCGAGGGGGGCGTTTGCCCAGGTTCGCCTGGTCCACCAGTTGCGGCCCTATTTGGACCGGGAGTCACTGCTCACAGTCACTCATGCCCTCATCACCTCCAGGCTCGACTACTGTAACGCTCTCTACATGGGGCTACCTTTGAAAAATTTTCGGAAACTTCAGATCGTGCAGAATACAGCTGCGAGAGCAATCCTGGGCTTTCCGCAGTCTGCATTGCTTACCGATCAGTTTCCGGTCACAATTCAAAGTGTTGGTTATGACCTATAAAGCCCTTCATGGCACCAAACCAGATTATCTCAGGGACCGCCTTCTGCTGCACGAATCCCAGCGACCAGTTAGGTCCCACAGAGTGGGTCTTCTCCGGGTCCCGTCAACTAAACAATGCTGCTTGGTGGGACCCAGGGGAAGAGCCTTCTCTGTGGCGGCCCCGGCCCTCTGGAACCAACTCCCCCCAGAGATTAGAATTGCCCCCACCCTCCTTGCCTTTCGTAAGCTACTTAAAACCCACCTCTGCCGCCAGGCATAGGGGAATTGAGATTCCCTTCCCCCCCTAGGCCTTTACAATTTTATGCATGGTATGTATGTATGTATGTTTGGTTTTTTATTATCATGGGTTTTAATTGTTTTTAGTATTGGATTATTGTTATACTGTCTTATTATTGCTGTTAGCCGCCCCAAGTCTCCGGAGAGGGGCGGCATACAAATCCAATAAATAAACAAACAAACAAATAAATAAATAAATAAATAAATACCCGATATTTCAAACTGGACTTTCACAAAATTGTGCTGATTGAGAAGAAGGCAATCTGAAAATAGGGAATAAGAAACTAAGGAGCTCAGAGAGAAAATAAGTGGTGAAGACAAAGTCAAGAGGAAAGACATGAAGGAAATCCCGAGGTGATACATATAAAGTGGAGAGAGCCAAGTAGGATCTCTATGGTGGATGAGAATAGTACCTTTCCTTTTATGAGAGCATGATATACCGGAGAGCTGAGGACTCAGCACAGAATAATAGCCAAGACAGTGGATTGATCATTAATGCAGGACATACAGTGGATGACTTTGCAGTTTCTGATAAGGGAGGATTTTATGGTGATACAGGAGAAGCAATATATGATATTGGACTGGAAGAGGCTGTGACTTTCAAATACAGACAATTGAGACTTATACACAGTGATGGGCTACCAAACCTTTTACTATCACACTGTGGGTGTGGGTTATGCATTTTATTTCAACATCTTTCTGGGGTGGACTTCCATTTTCGCTACCCCACTGTGTTCCCCCCATGTCCGGGCAGATTATCTACTATATAAAGTGTATACAAATTCAACCTCATTTACTGCTATAGGAAAAACATACCCAGAGCCCAGAAGGGGGGGAAAAGGGGGGGGGATCAAAATTTTGCTGCTGGTACTGTGTATCTGACCAAAATTTTGCTACTGGTTCTGCGTACCTGACCATACCTGTAGTAGCCCATCACTCCTTATACAAAATCTACTGGATTGATATTGTTGTGAAAAGAAACTAATATATGATATTATTTTCTATCTTTTATACTTTATCTTTTAGACTATAAGATTACAAGAGCATATTTTACTCCTCTAGACAAATACCTCCCCTTTTCCTTCCCTTATCTCTCACAAATTAATCAAGGAGTAATAACTTATTTAGTGTACAATTTATTGTATAAATATCAAATATCCCTAACTACCAGTATTGATTGTGCAATTATATGAAATATTTAAAGTAAATGAATTAAATTGATTTTGAATTACATAATACATTATATTTCATTTATTTATTTAGTCCAAAGCACAACAATATGCAATGAAGGTTATAGAGTACAATATATTACAGAAAGAATAGAAGTGAAAATTTCGGAATAGAATATAGCAATTAGAGAATAGAAGGACATTATGAGAGTAGTATAAGAAGAATAGAATCGAAGAATAGTAGATACGATATATGAGATATAGGAGAGACAATAGGACAGGGGACGGGCAGCACGCTAGTGCACTTATGCACTAAAATATAAAATATATTAGAAATAAAATATATTAGAAATTAATAGCGATAACAATAGCATTTAGACTTATATACCGCTTCACAGTTCTTTACAGTCCTCTCCAATGGTTTACAGAGAGTAAACATATTGCCCCCAACAATCTGGGTCCTCATTTTATCAACCTTGGAAGAATGGAAGGCTGAGTCAATCTTTAATAAAGAAATTATATTGATTAAGAACTTGCTGGACTGAAATTTACAAATATGCTGAGATGGACTGTCTGAGTAAAATTGAATCTAAGTTACTTCATGGAGGCTTAACACATATAGCTTAGAAGTAGCAGTTTTAATCTCATAATACATAAATCTCATAATAAATTAATAGTTTGGGCCTGAATTCTGCTCAAACATCATGAAGCAAAAG
This sequence comes from Erythrolamprus reginae, assembly GCF_031021105.1. Classification (NCBI taxonomy): domain Eukaryota; kingdom Metazoa; phylum Chordata; class Lepidosauria; order Squamata; family Dipsadidae; genus Erythrolamprus; species Erythrolamprus reginae. Next base: position 37,100,317 of record NC_091963.1, on the reverse strand, counting down.
CCCCAATGAAAACATTGGAGCTTTGTACCTGAGTAAGTATGAATAACTAAATTAATTAAAATAAGTAAAGCATGAGAATTGCACCTCTCCATTCCTTCACAAATATTAGGTTTATCTTAAAGGTTTGCTGCAAAGCTGACATATTTAGTTAACTTTCTTGATGTCATAGTATACCAGATCAGTCAGCAGAAATAAAATTAAGGGAGACTAGGATGGTCCCATTTCGGCCTTGTTCTGGCCTCATCAGCTAGCCACACCCTTCCTTACTGAGATTTGATCCGGTGGACTCTGCCTTGTAGTAAGGAAGGGTGTGGCTAGCTGATGAGGCCAGAACAAGGCCAAAATGGGACCATCCTAGTCTCCCTTAATTTTGAAATTCCAGCTAAAAAAACAATTGACACATACAGAATATAGTGGTCGGCTATAAATAAAAATTAACTGCCTTGTAATGGTCCTGGGTTGGGCCTAGAGGCAAAAAGGAGCTGTGACGTTCCTTTAATATACCAGGGTGATCCGACATAATAAAAACATATATATATATATATATATATATATATATATATATATATATATATATATATATATATATATATATATAAATATATATGTCAAATGTTTTTTTTAGCTGACATAATTGATCCGACATAAGAGAAAACACACACACACACACACACACACACACACACACACATATATATATATATATATATATTGCTTCCCTCCTTGGCTGTCTCTCTCTCTCTCGTTCACGCTGTTTCAGCTCGCTCTCTCTCACACACACACAGCCGCTTTTCTCTCTCGTTCACTCACTTCCATCCCCGTCTCTCTCTCTCTCTCTCTCTCTAGGTCACTTCCCTCCTCCAAGCTTGCTTCCCCCGTCATGGCTGTCATGTTTAGGGGCATGTCTGGGGGGGCGCGGAAATGCCTACAGTCACGCCTACAAGCAGTCACAACGTCAGATAATCCAGAGTGTTGGATATCCAAAGAATGGATAACCGAGACTATATTGTATAATATTCTCTGTCAAATAATGAGACCCTGGAAGCAATTTTACAATTGATCTATTGATTTTTGTAATAAACAGATGAAAAATATAGATATAGTTTTAAATTACCTCTTACTAATTCTAAAAGAAAATAATATATATTGCTGCATATGTCCACAAGAGCATGGTAATCTTGCCCACAGAGCAGAGCTGGGTGACGTCTGCTCACTCCCGTGGCTATGAGAGCTAGCAGAGTCCAGCACAATTGTGCTACTGCACCTGTGATTTCACTACCTGCCCAGGTACAGTAGCACAATTGTGCTGGATTCTGCTAGCACTGAGAGCCATTGGGGCAAGCACACGTTACAGTTCCATCTTAGCAGCCCACCTCTGCCACAGAGGCACCAATTCTCTGCCACTTTCTCATTCTCCCACCTTATCAACTCTTATAAAGCATTACAAAATAATTTCTTTATCCAAAAGCTCTGAAGCAGTTATTAAACCAGCTGGTTTCAAAAGTACACAAATCTGCTAAGTTGCAGTTGGGTAACTGTTAAATGTTAAAGCAGTGAATGATCAGCATGTAGCAGATGGCCAGGGAATGGGTTAGAAAATGGCAAAGTTAATACCACCAGACTGAGATGTTCATTTATGCTGTGGTATGTGCAGACAGGGTGAATAATGAAGGTTCTGTAATAATTGTGTAAATCCCAACATTATTAAAACTGATTCAGCTGGGGTTTCTTAATATATGGGAAGCACTTGATGTATTTTAAGCAATACCTCCCCTTTTCTAAAGCTGTTCTCATTAACTCATACCGCTTTATTTGCTATGACCTCAATGTTCCTGTTTAGTAATGAGTGGAATAAAAATTAGAAATCTGCTTTCTATCCCAACATCCAGGAAAGGGGAAGCATTAAGAAGAATGAAAAACCCTAAAGATGGTACGGCAATATTCCTCAAGGGGTAGTGCTTGAATACAAAATGAATTGTTAGAATTAAATCTGCGAAGAAGACCTGAATAAAATGGATCCCAAAGAATGATGTGACGTAACATTACAATAGCCATGTCATATTGATGGCATCTAGAATGCTTGTATGGATACAGCAGGTCATAATACATTAAAATAATATAGATTTATACTGAGGGAAAAAATGTAATTTGTAGCAATTAAAAACGCTACACTGTTCTCCCCTAGTGAGTGTTTAGTGTCAGTTATAGTGAAATATTAAAAGCAAAATTGTTCATGACAAATACAGTTTTATTTTTTCTTGAGGAAAAGCTGCCAGTCTCATTGAAACATTATTTAATTTAGGTATAAATTTTTAGTGTACTTAATAAGAGAGAGAAAAGCACATACCTTGCATTATCATTTTTAATCATGGATAGGTGTCAATCATAACCACCATCTTGAATGTTTTGTTCCACATTCCTAAAGGCAATTATGGCTGAAAGCTAAATCCTAGACGGTAAACAATTATTATTATTAATAATAATAATTTATTAGATTTGTATGCTGCCCCTCTCCGAAGACTCGGGGTGGCTAATTACTTCAGAACTGGCTCCAAACAAGAGTTTTTTATTTTTTTTCCCCTGTTTAGACTAGAATGTCTTTGCTTATAACTACACTTTCTAATGTGAGGAGTTTGATGCTTTTCCTGGTGAAATTAACATCTAAAACAGTACAAAAATCATTTATTTCTTAAGCTCCAAAACTCTCTATTATGAAGTTTCTAGTTTGGATTGAAAATTTCATAAAATAGTTCCAGCTGCTTCCAGCTAGTTGCACTCTTTTAGAAAGTGTCTGGGGAAAATTATTATCAGTTTTTCTGTCTTTCAGTTCTTTCAATTGACAATTCTTGCCTGTTTTATTTCCAAATGAGTTACAGTAGATTTTTGGCGAGATATTCATAAGAAGCTTGCAAATCAATATAAGAGGAGGAGCATATATATAAATTCACACACCTACAAAATGGATAAACACTGTGAACAACAAAAGCAAATTATATCCTCTCCCCACTACCAAGAGAACAACACTTTTGGAGCTATTTTGAATGTGCTTGTTCACTTCTGTCAGAGAATCGTGTCAGAGAATCCAAACATTTGAAAAACTGCAATAGCAGTAAGAGTCTGCATTGATTGCTGCATCGGAACTTTCATAGACACTTTTGAGAAAATGAACTAATTGAAGCTTTGCCATAAATAGTTGATGGCTAAAACTTATGATTCTCTTGCAGCACTACAAACAGCCCTTCTCTGACTGCATAAACTTGTTGTTGCAGCTGAGTAACTTCTATGATTGATTTGTGTGTGAAAATAGAAATCTATCCATGTAGTCCGTAATTCTCTGTAAAAGAACCATCTGTGTACATCTCAACTGGGAAAAATAAGAAACTTCTAGGCTACATCTATATTCATCTTCCTTTCCTATGTAATTTGAATATACTGAATATATATATTGGCTAGCTGATGAGAGGAAACAACCTCAAAATAGATCTATACCAGTTTTCCTTCATTTTATTTCTTATTTTTTCCAAAAGGTTTTTCTCCACCTTCACAAAATAAATTCACATGTGTATACCCTCCAATATTACAACAAAACATATGTAAATACATATTTTTATCCATCCTCTTATAATCATTAGAGCCTTAAATAAATTTAATACAGGGTATATAAATGCTCATAAAAAGGCTACCTCCACTAAAAAAAATTAAATTTTGTCATCTGAGTTTTCCACTATCAGGTTACAATAATAAAAACTCCTTCAATTAATTATTATAACTTATGTTTCCCAAACCGTTTCTCTCTCCTTCCTTTCCCTTTTTGGGCTTACTGCTTTCACGCCTTCTTTGATCATTTCCTCAATCTCTATTTTACTGTTACCACACATTTTATCATAAGCAAAAACCTCTACTCAGCTTTTCTATAAGCATATAATCAAATTTATCAAATTATTATCATTTCCATTTAAAATGTATTTTCTTAATTATCAATGCTTCATATAGAACCAAGCTTAAACATATTAAAACCTTCCATTTAGGCATTATTTTAAAGTTTTTTAAAAAAGCATTATTCCAAAACAAATCAATAATTCATTTTTTATGTAATATAATGTTCAAATTTTCCATTTAGACCTTATCTCATAAGTTAAATAATTTCTAATTCAATAATTATCAAGTCAGAAATTACTCCATCTTCAATACTGTTATCTTTCCTCTAAAAAGTAATAATTTTAAGCCATTCATTTTCAATTCAGCAAAAATATGTTACACATACAGAATATAGTTAGTTGTCTATGAAAAAATTCACTGCCTTGGATATGGCCATGGATTGTGCCGAGAGGCAAAAGGAAGCATTAAGCTCCTCCCATATTTGGATATGTGAGAGTGATTCAACAGAAAAGACATAAAACACTTCCCTGGTACAAAGTTGAAGGGATGAGATCCTGTGGCCTAGAAGTTAATTCTCTGTGAGGGTATGGCTAGCTGATATCTATTTCAAGGAAACAGCCTTGAAATAGATTTATACTAGTCTCCCTTCATTCTTAATTTGGCAAAAATATGTTACACACACACACACACACACACTATATATATATATATATATATATATATATATATATATATATATATATATATATACACACACACACACACACACACACACACACACACACATATATATTATATATATATATAATATATATAGGATTTCTTTTGTCAGCAAAAATATGTTACCTCAATATATATTGAGGTAACATATTTTGCTTGACAAATATATATATATATATATATCCCCTCGTAGATTTTCATGGGTACAGGTATGAAGGTCTTGGCATATTTGGGTTTCTTCCCATGTAAGTTTCAGAGAATTCTGGCAACATTTCGATGAGGTCCCAAGAATTCTATGAAACTTACACGGGAAGAAACACAAATATGCCAAGACATACATACATACATACATACATACATACATACATACATATATGTCAAATGTTTTTTTAGCTGGAATTTTAAAATTAAGGGAGACTAGGATGGTCCCATTTCGGCCTTGTTCTGGCCTCATCAGCTAGCCACAGCCCTTCCTTACTGGGATTTGATCCGGTGGACTCTGCCTTGTAAGGCAGAGAATTAGCAGTTGAGCTATCAGATCAGATCCCTTTCAGCTCTGTACCAGGGAGGGGCTATATGGGTTTTTTTTTATGTCGGATCAATAATTTAACTTTAAATTAACTGCCTTGAAATTGTCCTGGGTTGGGCCTAGAGGCAAAAAGGAGCTGTGACGTTCCTTCAATATACCAGGGTGATCCGGCATAAAAAAACAAACAAACATATAGCCCCTCCCTGGTACAGAACTGGAAGGGATCTGATCTGATAGCTCAACTGCTAATTCTCTGCCTTACAAGGCAGAGTCCACCGGATCGAATCCCAGTAAGGAAGGGTGTGGCTAGCTGATGAGGCCAGAACAAGGCCGAAATGGGACCATCCTAGTCTCCCTTAATTTTAAAATTCCAGCTAAAAAAACATTTGACACATACAGAATATAGTTGTCGGCTATAAATAAATTAACTGCCTTGAAATGGTCCTGGGTTGGGCCTAGAGGCAAAAAGGAGCTGTGACGTTCCTTCAATATACCAGGGTGATCCGACATTAAAAAAAACAAACAAAACACACACACACACACACACACACACACACACACACATATATATATATATATATATATGAAAACAAATAGATAGATAGATCGATAGATCGATAGATCGATAGATAGATAGATAGATAGATAGATAGATAGATAGATAGATAGATAGATAGATAGATAGATAGATTGTTCTGAGTTCGGGTTTTGCCCCGTGTAATATTTTATTCGGATATATATATTTCGGATATATATATATATCCGAAATAGCGCTAGCCTAGTCTCCCTTAATTTTAAAAATTCAGCAAAAACATGTGATACACACACACACACACATACATACATGCATACATACATATATGAATAGATATAGATATATGATAAAAATATATGAATGACTAATACTTCTTCAAAACAATCAGCTAGAGAGCCACAGAGGCAGGAACATTTGCTTATTTGGTGAAAAAAAATTACATGCCAGCCAGAAAAATGTGGCTTCAAGCAGATCTTGGGGAGTAGATAAGCAAACTATTGGTTAAAAGACTATAGCAATAGCTTAGCAATAGCATTTAGACTTATAAACTGCTTCATAGTGCTTTTACAGCCCTCTCTAAGTGGTTTACAGAATCAGCATATTGCCCCCAATAATCTGGGTCCTTATTTTACCCAACTCAGAAGATTGGAAGGCTGAGTCAACCTTGAGCGTGATATTTGAACTGACTAATTACAGCAAGCAGTTAGCTGAAGTAGCCTGCAGTGCTGCACTCTAACCACTGCACCACCTCAGCTCATATTTTGGTGCTTCAAGTCTTCTTATTTTTAAAGGTTAGATTTTTCTTCTTTTTAAAAAAGTTGTAAAAAATGGAGGGGAGGAAATTTATTCATATTTTCTACCCGTTCAGTATTTTAAAGAAAAACCCAATTAAATATATGATTAAATTAGCTGATTAAAATAGATCAGAAATTAACTCCAAGCACTAAATGAACTCCATGGTGACAAAAATTCATTGTTCCTAGCAACCTAACCACATAATTTTTAAAAAGGGAAATAATACATATGGAAAAGTCAGAAGTCATGGAGATTTCAAATAGAAACAACACAAAATTAACAATTATTTTAATCACATTGGGGGGGGGAATCTTATGTTGAAATTAATCAGCCTGTCCCTATCCCACCTTGAAGTTTATAAGGAACCAGATGGTTTTCAAAGATTGTAATTTCTTGGGATGTGAAAGAATGCAACCATATTCTGTAAAAGAAGGCATTTGAGCCTTCATTTGATGTTGGTTCCTAGAATAGCGCCGGCGGACTTACCCGCCGGCAGCGTTTGCGGGAGGGCCGGGAGACACCGGACCCCTTGGTAGCCGCCATCTTGGCGCTCGGGCGAAGTCTTGCGAGGCGAGACTTCGCCCGAGAGTCAGGCCAACAGGCCTGACTGCTGATTGATCCGGGCGGGGCTTGCCGGCCCTATTTAAGGGCGTGTAGGCCCGGGCTCAGCCTTTTCGCCCGGACCATTGCCCCGAGAAGACGCTTGGCTGAGTGCCTGCTGGGGGTAGCCATTTTGGGCGGCCTCGTGTTGCGGCCGCCATTTTGGCTTCGGCGAAAGGACTGCTTACAGCACGGCGGGAGCCGTTTTGGACTGCAGAGCCGGCATCGGCTGGTCTCCGCCTTCGGTTTGCTCGCTCCGGTTTCCCCCGGAATTGGGGGGTCGTGGGGGGTGCCCGTTGGGGGGCGTGGCTTGGCTCTTCCCTCCCAGGGGGGGTACTCGGCGGCCTACACAGGGGCATTCACCCAGGGTGGGCTATCTCTTTCTCCGGGCCCCATTAAGAAAGGGGGTTGGCAGTGAGGCTTCGCTGCCACCGCTGGGGGGGGGGGTTGGCCTGTCGAGGGGCCTCCCCTGCTAAGGCCCGGGGGATTGGGGTAGGCCTTCCTTATCAGCAGGAGCTCTTGGTGAGGAAATAACCTTAAGGGCATGGCCCCAAAGAAGAGGCAGGCTCGGGCCCCTCCGGCCCAACCAGCAGTGCGGCCTAGGAGGACCCTTAGGCCTTCGGCCCGGGCTCGGGCCAGCATGGAGGTGCCCCCTGGGGTGGTCCCATCAGAGGGGGTGGTGGGATTTATGCCCACAGCCCCTCACCCCGATGTTTCTCCCTCTCTCTCTTGGGCCAGGGTCCTGGAGAGGCTTGATGAATTGGAGCGCTGGCGGTCCAGATCGGGCCCGGGCGGGCTCCCCCGGCTGCATTGGCGGCCTGGGGAAGGGACCCGGAAGAGGAGGTGGCCCAGGCTGGGCAGATGGCCCAGGCTGGGCAGATGGCCCAGGCTGGGCAGATGGCCCAGACCGGGCAGATGGCCCAGTCCGGGCAAATGGCCCAGTCGGGGCAGATGGCGGCGTTGCAGGGCCCCGCTCGGATGGGCCCCCCGTGGATGTCTTCAACCCCGTATGGGGCAGGTGAGGCTGCACCACACTTAGCCACCACATCGCTCCTCCCCGTACAGGGTCCGGGGTTTAACCCGCCTGGTTTGGGGAGTGGCACCAGTTTTCTGGGGTCCATTTCAGGCACATGCGGTCAAGTCTGGTCCCCGCTGGCTCCGCCGGCAGTAGCGCCGGGGGTAGTTTTCCCACCGGGGCCTGGGGCGGGGGGTTGGATCCCTCCTGCGCCCACTATTATGCCCCTGCCCCCTTTGGTGTATCCACCAGGGATAGGGGTGCTGGGAACGGGGGCCTCCACTGTGTGGGACCCGTTCTCCAGCATCAAGGCTGGGGCTATCCCATGTGGGCTGCCTGCCACTCCCTTAGGGTACCACCTCCGCCCGTCGGTGAAGGAGGCGATTTGGAGGGGGGAGTATGTGGACCTCTTCTCTCTATTGAACAGGGAGATCCCTAAGCAAGAAAAAGATGTAGTGCCCGGGGAGAAGCCTAAAAAGACTAAAGTCACCAAGTGTTTCAGCTCATGGCTGTACGCTTTTCTGACTTACGCATCAGTGGTTATTCACCGACAGCCGGCTAGGGCCGCTTCTATGCTCAAGTACATTGACCTAATTGCGAGGGCTCATTTTGAGTATAAGGGGACTATCTGGCGTCATTATGACAAAGGCTTTAGGATGCGTATTGCTCACGACCCCTCCCTCCCCTGGGATATGTTGGTGCCAGACCTATGGTTCCAGGCCACCTATATGTCCGGCAAGGAAGGGTGCGACAGGACCGATAGCGGTCATTTTATGGAAGAGGAGCCTGCGGCTTCCACACCAGCCAAGGCGGCTACGGGGGGAGCGGGGAAGGGAGCCTCCCCTGCGTGTCATGAGTTTGCTGCAAAGGGGGCATGTTTTCGTCCCTTTTGCAAGTATAAACATGCCTACGGGAATTGTGGGGGGACCCATGCCTCGTCAGTGTGCCCGCGCCCCAAGAAGGGGGCAGAAAAGAAGGGAGGGGGTCCAGGGAAACCTCCCCCACCTGCTGGGGGAAAAGGGGCCCAGCCCAATTAATTTAAAGGCACTTGAGGGTTGGTTGATTGACTACCACCCTCGCTCGAGAGCGGCCACTCTCTTGCTAGGTTTCTCCAAGGGATTCAGGATCCCTTATGTGGGGGTTAGGCAAGCCTTCATGTCTGACAACCTTAGATCGGTTTTGGGACGTGAAGACATTGTTAGGGAAAAGATTTGGAGGGAGGTGGCCGAGGGCAGGGTCCTCGGGCCTTTCCCAGAGCCGCCCTTCCCGAATCTTAGAGTATCCCCATTGGGGGTTGTTCCCAAAAAGGTGAGTGGTGAATTTAGGTTGATTCCAAAAGGGGAGTCAGTGAATGATTGCATTCCTGACGAACTTTGTTCAGTCTGGTACACATCCTTTGATGCGGCCGTGGCCATGGTTAGGAAGTGTGGGGTTGGAGCCCTTATGGGTAAATGCGACATTAAGTCGGCATTCCGGCTCCTCCCCATACACCCAGACGACTTCGAGCTGTTGGGCTTCCATTTCGAAGGTGGTTTTTATGTCGACAGAGCTTTACCCATGGGTTGCTCTGCCTCATGCTCTCTTTTCGAGAGCTTTAGCACCTTTTTGGAGTGGGCACTCAGGAGGCGCAGTGGTCTGGGTTTGGTCGTTCACTACCTTGATGATTTCTTGGTGGCGGGGCCTGCGTGTTCGGAGCAATGCTTTGCTCTAATGCGGGACTTCGAAGCCCTTTGCGCTCAGTTGGGGGTGCCTTTAGCCTCTGAGAAGACCGAAGGCCCCGCCACCAAGATTACCTTCCTCGGTATTGAATTGGACTCGGAGGAGCAATCTTCTAGATTGCCTCTGGACAAATTGACTAAAATCAGGGATAAGCTAGATTCGGTTCTGGGCTGCAGGAAGGTCACCCTTCGGCAGCTCCAGGAACTAGCTGGGATACTTAATTTTGCCTGCCGGGTGGTGGTGCCGGGCAGGGCCTTTTCAAGGAGGTTATATACTGCGATGAAGGGGCTTCGTTTGCCCCATCATCGTACCCGCTTATGTGCAGGGGTCAGGGCTGACCTCTGTGTGTGGCGGGAGTTTTTAGACCATTTTAATGGGTTGTCTTTTTGGAGGCACGAGCTTCTTTTGGAAGCTGAGTTGCAGCTCTGCTCTGATGCTGCGGGGACTTGTGGTTTTGGGGTTGTGTTAGGTGACCAGTGGTGCTGGTCGGTGTGGCCTCCGGAATGGAGTGCCTCTTCATTGGTTAAGGATTTGACCTTCTTGGAGCTCTTCCCCTTGATAGTGGCCCTATAGCTTTGGGGTGAGCAGTTTAGGGACAAGACTGTGCATTTTTGGTGTGACAACTTAGCAGTTGTCCATGTTGTGAACGCCCTGTCCTCTAAGAGTGACAGGGTCATGCGGCTTGTCCGCCATTTTGTGCACAGGTCCTTGTCCCTAAACGCATTGTTTTTGGCTAGGCATGTTCCCGGGTTAGATAACGGGGTTGCTGACGCCTTGTCCCGTGGTCAGTTGTCCAGGTTTCGGACCCTGGCCCCGTGGGCCCGAGAGTCGCCAGAGGCATTCCCAGACCACCTTTGGAGCCTGGGTGGGCTCCCGAGCGGTGGAGAGACGAGGCCTCCAGGGCTATCGCCCTCTCGGTAGCACCGGGCACCCTGCGGGCTTACCAGCATGCAGGTAAGGAGTTTGGGGACTTCAGGCAGGATAGGGGTTACCCCTGTAGTTGGCCTGCCCCAGTTGAGCACCTGGCAGAATTTTGTGTCCAGCTTAGGCAGCGTGGCCTTTCAGTTAGGACTATTAGGTCCAGGTTAGCCGGCCTCGCCTTTCTGTCCAAGGCGGGGAGTTTTAGAGATTTTTCTGGTGACTTCCGCATTCGGAAGATGCTGGAAGGCTGGGTGAGGGAGCGACTGGGAGCCCCTTGTGACACTCGTCGGGCCCTGACGGTTCAGCAGCTGTCCCTGATAAATCAGGCTTTAGACAGTCTGTGTGCCTCCTTGTACGAGGCCCGTCTTTTTTGGGGGGCCCTCAGGGTCAGCAAGGCCATGGCCTCCTCTCAAGCTGACACATCGCTCCGTGCCTTCCAGTATGCTGATCTGAGACAGATCAGCTGCACAGAGGGGTTTGTATTGAGCTTAGTGTGGCCACCGACCAGTCTGTGTGTCCGGTGGCCGCCTTGCAGCATTATTGTAGTTTACGTGGGTCAGGGCAAGGGTACCTTTTTAAGCATCTGGACGGTACCCCCCTGACCAGTTATCAATTTTGGGTGTTAGTGTCCAGGGCAATGGCTCTGGTTGGCATGGATCCTGCTGGATATGGAACGCATTCGTTCCGTATCGGTGCCGCCACTAGCGCGGCACTTCCTGGTTTCCCGGCCCAGCGGATTCGGGAGATCAGCCGCTGGTGGTCAGCGGCATATTTGGGTTATGTTAGGCCCGCTGGGGATTCTAGGGAGGGCTTAGGCTAGATAACCTCTCTGTGTGTCCTCTTCCAGGTCCCCATGCCAATACGAAACCGACGGCGCTGCTGTGCGGCCACAGCATGATATTTTGGGCCTGCCACTCAGCAGCCAGAAGCGCTATCGGGACCCAGTTGTCATTGGGACGGTGGGTCAAGGTCGTTTGGATGGGCCGAAGAGGTATGCGGTGGGAGGGACTCCTGCCGGCGTTGCTGGGTGGGCAGCATCCCACGGCTGCACCCAGAGGTACTGGGCGGGCGGCTTCCCAGGGTCGCGCCCAGATTGGACTGGGAGGGCGGCATCCCATTGCTGCGCCCAGATGGCTGGTCTTGCACCTCGGTGGCAATGACCTGTGCCTGCTTGGGGTCTACCATTGATCATCCAGGCGAGCGAAGACCTGCGGTGGCTTCACTCTGTGTGGCCCACCACGCAAGTGGTGTGGTCAGAGATCCTCCCAAGAATCGTGTGGAGGGACACAATTTCCCTTAGGGCCATTCACCGGGTCAGGCGTAGAGTCAATAAGGCCCTGGGCAGAATAGTCAGGGAATTAGGTGGGGTTGTAGTGGCCCATCCCCTCATCACTGTAGATCGGCCGTGGCTTTACCGGGCCGACGGCGTTCACCTGTCAGAACAGGGGAACGCCATTTTCTTACAGGACCTGCAGCAGTCTCTGCGTGAGCTGGCGCAGCTAGAGGGGGGAGTCGGGGGGGCCAAGATAGAGATCTGACCCCCGCTCCGTGGCAGGTTAGGGGCGGAAAACTGGGTGGTGGTTTAGCAACTGCGCGTTCTCCCTTGGGCATCTTTGGGGATGATTGACAGGTTCTCTCCAAGCTTGTGGTGGAAGCGACCTGAGCAGTTGGGGGGAACCTGTCTTTGGGTCCCGCACCTTTAAGTCCCTTGTTAGGGGTTAGCCGGCTGGACCCCCCTCATGCAAGTGCATGGCATGGTCTCAGGTGAGGGAGGGATCCCTCACCTGGACTAGCATCGAGCTACGCCCATAAGTTGCCCAGGAAGTTTATCTGACGTCATTTTCCGCCCCGGAAGTATTTGTTTGACCCTGCAGGTCCATTGTTGGGGTCATAGTTAAGCATGTTGATTTATGCTAATTTATGCTAATTTAATTAAATAAATAATGCTAATTTATTATTAATAAAAATGACACCGTTTTAAATCCAGCTCTTGTGTCCGTGTCGTTACTCCGCCTCTCCTGCAATAGCGCCGGCGGACTTACCCGCCGGCAGCGTTTGCAGGAGGGCCGGGAGACACCGGACCCCTTGGCGGCCGCCATCTTGGCGCTCGGGCGAAGTCTCGCGAGGCGAGACTTTGCCCGAGAGTCAGGCCAACAGGCCTGACTGCTGATTGGTCCGGGCGGGGCTTGCCGGCCCTATTTAAGGGCGTGTAGGCCCAGGCTCGGCCTTTTCGCCCGGACCATTGCCCCGAGCAGACACCCACCCTCCCTCCCTATTTTGCAGTGTGCTATCGTTGGGTCGCCCCTAGGGGGGCCGAATGGGAATTTTTTGCGGCTTTGCCTTTTGCAGGGCCGTTTTTTCGCCCATTCCACACTGAGGAGATGGATGTGCGGTTAGGGGGTGCTTGCACCCGTTAGGCTAATTGGCTTACCTTTGGTCATTTGGGTAGGCAGGTTAGGGGCAGAAAACTGGGTGGTGGTTTAGCAACTGCGCGTTCTCCCTTGGGCATCTTTGGGGATGATTGACAGGTTCTCTCCAAGCTTGTGGTGGAAGCGACCTGAGCAATTGGGGGGAACCTGTCTTTGGGTCCCGCACCTTTAAGTCCCCTGTTAGGGATTAGCCGGCTGGACCCCCCTCATGCAAGTGCATGGCATGGTCTCAGGTGAGGGAGGGGTCCCTCACCTGGACTAGCATCGATCTACGTCCATAAGTTGCCCAGGAAGTTTATCTGACGTCATTTTCCGCCCTGGAAGTATTTGTTTGACCCTGCAGGTCCATTGTTGGGGTCATAGTTAAGCATGTTGATTTATGCTAATTTATGCTAATTTAATTAAATAAATTATGCTAATTTGTTATTAATAAAAATGACCCAGTTTTAAATCCAGCTCTTGTGTCCGTGTCGTTACTCACAAAATTAACAATTATTTTAATCACATTGGGGGGGGGAATCTTATGTTGAAATTAATCAGCCTGTCCCTATCCCACCTTGTAGTTTATAAGGAACCAGATGGTTTTCAAAGACTGTAATTTCTTGGGATGTGAAAGAATGCAACCATATTCTGTAGAAGAAGGCATTTGAGCCTTCATTTGATGTTGGTTCCTAGAAAATCCCTTCTTTAAAAAATTCATGAGAGGATTTGAGTGGCAATTTAAACAGCTGGTCGTTTCACTGCTCAGCTTATTTCTGTCTAACAAAATGTGCATACATCATACATCGAGTGAGAGGACAACTGAGAGAAGAAAATGGAAAAGAAATAATTAGATTTTCAAGATGGGCCAGGATTCCAGGTCCAAATAAAGACTACCCAATGGGAAATTTCATTTCTAAAATGTCTCTTAAATGTCAGAAACATGACTTTATCTCAAGATCTCAAGCATTACTGTGCCATTATTTGCTGACATAAACATTTTGGGTGGAAGAAAGAAAGGAAGGATACATTAGAAAATGAATAGTATATTTTTCTAACAGTGATCTCTTTATCCAGAAGGAAAATCTAGACCTTTGTGCTATGTAATAACAATAATAGATGAGGAAACTGGTGGATCTATCACCATTTTCCCTAGGAAATGCTCTGAATTGGATCAAGTATATAAAAATCATATCCATTTGATGGTTTTAACTGCAAAATCTATTTCTTGTTTCTTTGCAGGCATGTGATGTTACTCCTAAGTAATCCAGGGACCAGCAGTAGATGCCTTTTATGGTACTATGTTATTATATAATTATTAAAGCTAGTAAAAAGTTTTACTTCTCAAAATGTAACAGGTCCTTAACTCAAGTACTGATTTAAACTTTTTTCTGGGTTCACATAATATACTGTATAATAAAGAAATCCAGGTAGAAACTGCATTTGCATTCTACAATAATACACTAAGTCACAAGGAGAAAATCAGATTGAATTATCATATTGAATTATTGCCTGCATCTTCAACTGACCTTGTTATGTGTGTTCTATAAATGAAGAGGAGCCACAAGATGGAAGAAGGAATATATGTCAATAAAGGGCTATGAGAACAGCAAATAAGATTAATTGATACTTAAAGGGGAGGTCTTTAAAGCAGGTGGATTCAATTGTACAATTGTAATGTAAATTCCATATTGACAAAGGCATGGGTGTGGGTGTACATTTATAATATGCTACCCAGTGAAGGGCTACCAAAATTTTTACTACCTCACTGTGGGCGTGGCATATGCAGGATGCCCTGTATTTTCTTTCAGCATCTTTCAGTGCAAATTGGGTGCTCTGAGGTGGAGCTCCATTTTTGCTATCCCACTGCATTCCCTCCTGTATGGGCAGCAGCCCACCCTGATGCTACCCCTACTTCCCTGAAAATAAGATCTATCCAGAAAATAAACCCTAGTATGTTTATATGTATGTACCTAATATAAGCCCTACCTCCCAAAATAAGTCCTACTTGAGACTTTGGGCAACTAGCAACCCACCAATCCCTTTGGTTGCTCACAGTACCACAGCCAGGAGATGACATGGGGAGAGCTTCCCCATGCATCCTGCACCAGATTACCTAAGGGGCCCTGCCGCTAAGGCATTTATGCCCATCACCTGCCTCATGGGGACAGCACCAGCAAACATGTACAGCAGGAGGCCACATGACCACCAGTCCACTTGTTCTGCTTTCACTTTATTGCAACAGACCAGGAGGCTGAGCGATGTGTATAGATGAAAGATGAGGAAAGTATTGGGTCATGGATGACTTGGCTGCTGGGCCCAAGAGGGAAGCTCCATACCCTCACCTCACAGCAATGGCACTAGTGTGCCGTGCAGCTCCTGACAACCCCAAGCAAGCAGAAGAAATGGGCCTTCTCTACATGGGAAAAAAATAAGACACCTCCCAAAAATAAACCCTGGTGCATATTTTGGGGGCAAAAAGAAAACAAAACCCAGACTTATTTGGAGAAAACATGGTAGTAACATTATGGACACATTTTAACAACCCAATTTAGGGATTCTGAGAACCATAGGAAATCCTGGAACTAAGTCTTTAATTTGCTGGTCCTCTTTCTACTTTTCCTGTGTGATCCCCTTATACCCCTCAGTCCTTAAAAGACAAGAAGTAAGAAAGTCTAAGTTTCCTTGTTTGGACTGAAGCCCTCTTTAATTAGTTATATGGCTTTTATTTTTTCAAACATTTGTGCATTATTCCTTAGCACAAGTTAGTGCTAATATTGTTATTAAAGAAAAGGAGTGATTGCAATTATATGTATAAGTTTTATAGGCTTTTTGGTTACTAAAGGCCAATTAAAAACTGTTTTCGTTCTGGGAGGAAAAAGAAATGTTAACTAGGAAGCCTACAAGGTAGCTATTTTTACATTCTAGTAAAATCGAGAACTTTACTATCCATAAAATGAAACTTAGGTTTTAAAAAAAATAAAACAACTCTTCCAAACAAATAATTTAAGTCTTGATGGAATGCTGGAATGGCATATAATTGCTTGAGGAGTCTTCGGTGGTTTCTCAGCTTGTGATTAGCACTGATGAAGTTACCAATTTTGGATAATGAAATGTCCACAAGAAAATAACCAAACTCAGAAAGCACTAAGAAGTTACCAATTTTGGATAATGAAATGTCCACAAGAAAATAACCAAACTCAGAAAGCACTAAGGAGCCTCATTTCATCCAACTCTAAGTTATTTTATCTTTATTGATATAATTGCAAGAACTATCTTTGGTCTTCCCAAGTTATATAATTATTGCACCAGGGGTGGTTTCTTTGAGGTTTGGACTGGTTTGCCTGAACTGCTAGCAACCCACTGGTGATGTCATAATTTGTTTGTTTGTTTGTTTGTTTGTTTGTCCAAACACAATACATATTGAAGAGAATAGTCATGTAGTAATTTATATAAAGAAAAGGATAGAAGAAAAGATATATGAGATAAAGGAGAGACAATTGGACAGGGGACAAAAGGCACACTAGTGCACTTATGTACGCCCCTTACTGACCTCTTAGGAACCTGGAGAGGTCAACCATGCATAGTCTAAAGGAGAAATGTTGGGGGTTAGGGGTTGACACTATTGAGTCCAGTAATGCTTCAACAACTCGATTGCTAAAGTCATATTCTTTACAGTCAAATTTGGAGTGGTTAATAAGATGTGACTGAACCAGATTGGTTGGTGCCAGTTCATGGTGCCACCATCTTTTTTTGGAATTTTAAAAAACATTCTCTGTCTTTTTTCCCTTCTGTGCACGCACAGAAGTCAAATTTCCAGCACTATTTATGCATCTCCATTTTGCTTTCAGCTTTTCTTCCCATGAGGTACAGGGGGGAGTGAACCAACAATGAAGTAAGTTAGAATCCATCCCTGCATTCATTGCCATTCTGCATGGCCTGCAAGAAAGAGAGGAAAGGGCCACCCCTCTCCGTTGTTTCGCTAGATGTACCAGACCTAAATTGACCATCCCAGACAAAGCATCCTGCAGCCTCATCTACATGACAGACTGTATGTATGTATGTATGTATGTATGTATGTATGTATGTATGTATGTATGTATATACAGGGGTGGGCAGCAGGCAGGATGGGGTGGAACACCATTCCACTTGCGGAAATGAAGATGTGTGTGCAGCTCCAATTGATTGGTGGCTGTCACTTCCTGGATAACTGATCTCGGTTCAGCTCTCCTTTTCCCCCCTGCTGTTACTGCTGTCTGTGCTCCTTGCTTTTTTCTTCTGTCCTCCTTCCTTACCTTGGACGAGCTTCCGTCTGTCCTTCCCAGCTCCCCTCTAGAGTCACGTGGCCACCTCCCACCTGAGGTGCAAGCAGAAGGCATGGTTGGAAGTGGTGCTGGCAGCATTTATGCTTCTGGCAGTACCCATTCACCTAGCTACCCAGCCTGAGGCGGGAGGGCAACCCAGGAAGGAGCGCATGGGAAACACAAAACAAATTGTCACCCCAGCGAATGACACTGGTAAGGTTGTAAGTCGAGGATTTAACAGTTCACTTGAACAATGATGATCATTCAAGCCACTCTCACCTGGTCATAGCCAGCAAGCCACTCCTACCCAGTACCATGACCATTAAGCCACACCCACAAAATAAATCATACCCACAGTGTGGCAGTAAAAATTTTGGAAGTAAAAATATTGTGTGTGTGTGTGTGTGTGTGTGTGTGTGTATATATATATATATATATATATATATATATATATATATATATATGTTTTCGTAGATTTTCACGGGTACAGGTATGACGGTCTTGGTATATTCGGGTTTCTTCCCGTGTAGGATTTGGAAATTTCTGGCGACGTTTCGATGAGGTCCCACTCATCATCTTCAGGCTGGTGTTTCTGTCCTTGTTCTCAGGCGAACACTGCTCGCCTGAGAACAAGGACAGAAACACCAGCCTGAAGATGATGAGTGGGACCTCATCGAAACGTCGCCAGAAATTTCCAAATCCTACACGGGAAGAAACCCGAATATACCAAGACCGTCATATATATATATATATATATATATATATATATATATGAATAGGGGGAAAGAGAGAATGAAAAAGGGGGAAGAGGGAGATAGAGAATGAAAGAGGGAAAGAGAGAGAATGAAAGAGGAGAACAGAGAGCACTTGGTTTTTGTGGGACTTTTTGGTGACTGCTACCAGTATCCACCTCTAGTCCTGTGGATGCACCACTTTCTTCCTTCTCCTGCCACTGATGCTCTGGTGCTCACCGGATCAGTTCATACCAAACCATGTGTGTAAGAAAGAAAGAAAAAAGAAAAAAGAATGAAAGAGAGAGAGAAAGAGAAAGGAGGGAGGGAGGATGGAAGGAAGAGGAAAGGAGATAGAGGCAAGGGAGGGAGGGAGGAAGAGGAAGGGAGAAGGAGGCAAGGGAGGGAGGGAGGGAGGAAGAGGGAGATAGAGGCAAGGGAGGGAGGCGCAGAGACAGAAAGAGAAAGAGGAAAGAAGAGAGAGAGAGAAGAGGAATAAAGGGAGGAAGAGAGGGAAAGAGAGAGAGAAAGAGAGAGAGAGAGAGACTCTGTGCTATTATTTTTAATTGCTCCAATATTTAGCATGTGTTAATATTTTATACTATCCCTACACCGAAGAGTGATCTTACTGCCTTTCTTTTGCCCAGGGCTACCACATATTTTTTTCAGGAATTTACATGCATTCAATGTCTATAGTCCAGAGCATAAATATGTGTGTGTGTTTATTTTGCACATAAGCCCAGTTTAATATGCTAATATGTGATGTTTTGTCTACATATAGATAAAGAAGCATTCATGATTGTTGACTTTTAGGCTTGCTGTCAAAATCAACCATAATAGCTACAACACTGTTTTGAACAAAATGCAGGTTGTATTGCACAAATGGCTATTTTAAATGTGAAATTATGACTGAAATATTTCTGTATCTATATTGGTTCTCACTGTCAGGAAGTTTCTTCTTAGTCTTAGATTGATTCTCTCTTTGTTCTGTTTCCATCCATTGCCTTTTGTTTTGCCTTCTGCTTCTTTGGAAAATACACCCCCCCCCCTCACTTCTTTATGGCAATCCCTTAAAAGCCTATTGCCTATCACACTCTTGGGCAAAGCATGTGAGCCATTTCCTCCTTTCAGTGGTCCAGGAAAGTACACCTATAGTATGTAAATAATAAAGTTGAAAAAAGGTGAACAACATTCTTTACAGAACTGTAGATATTCAGTGTAACAAGGAATGGCTAGGAGGGAAGGGGCCAGGCGAAGCACCCCTTGATGTGAGTGACATTGAGTTGGCCATGCCCACTGTCACATGACCATCAAGCCACTTCCACAAAATAAGCCACACCCACAGAACCGTTAGTAAAAAAAAATAGAATTCACCCCTGGATTCACTGTTCTAGAGCTATAACACTCTCTGTCTAGTATGTTGGACATGTTACATTATTTTTGATGAGCAAAGACAAGAAGAAATTTCTAATAAAATTAGAAGAAAAAGTACAGAGAACACAATGTATGCTGATCTGTTTTGGAAAAAAGTACTAGTTTTGAAAGCATCACAATTGGTATGGAGTTCAGTTTGACCTTTAAGAAAGACAAAATGTCATCAAGAAAAATAGAAATATTTATGATTATATACTATTATTTTTATCTAAAACTAGGATAAGATAATTTAAACTAATTTTCAAGTCATTTCTGCAGAAGTTCAATTTTGATTGTTTGTTCTTATGGGAATACAAAATAGAATCAAAGTAGTTATCAAGAAGGTAGATCCTGCATTGATAGTTACATTAGTGATAGATTCAAAGGATATACCCTCAACTCACTTCCATTTTTAAAAGGATAAATTATAAATTATGATTCTTGCATGCAGGTGTGTTTGTCTATTTATCTATCATCAATGACATAATGTATAGACACACACTTTCGCTATTGTTCTATATGTGTTATTTTCTCAGAGGAAATATATTGCATGAGAAAAAACATAGATAAAAGCCAAGTTTGTATTTTCTAAATCAAGCTGATTTAGACAATATAATTACAAAAAAGAATCTCCTTTCTGATTTTATGACATTCCAAGAGACATGACTTGTATGAATGAACTGTATTATTATTTACTTGTTTGTTTATCTATCAAATGTATAAGGCTGCCAATTCACAGAAAGTTAGTCTGATTGGCATTCCACAATAAAAGGTGTGTGTGTAACAATAATTAGACTCATTCTCAAATGTTGCATCCAAATTTTATTAGGATTTATATTGCTATGAATTGAATTGCTGTTAAAAACTGAACTCAATACATTGGAGAAGGTTACATAATACTTTCTTTATCTACTTCATACAAAGATCAATAAATATTCTTTTGCATTTATTTATTTAAATATTTGGAACGCTTAATTATGATGAACTAGCAGTTTAAAGGAAATAATTATATATCATTAAGTTAATCATTATGAGATCGAAGTGATAATCATTCATCTATGAAGGGTTTACTGTAAAACACTTTAGAATATTTTCTGTAATTGCTCTTCCAAGATCCATTACACCATCTTTGGAAGTATTTAAAAAACTGTTATAGAAAACAGATCTAGCAGTCAGCTTTAGTGGCCTGCACTACTGCATTCTACCCACTGCGCCATCTCTGCTCTTTTTATCAGGAAATAAAAATGAAAAGAACTATGAGAATGGACAGGTTAATGATTTCATTGAACTTTTTTGAATCAAAAGAAAAACAGGAGAATGACAAATCAGAAAAGAATAAAGCCAGGGTAAAGACTTTGAAAACAAGAAGGCTAAGTGTTATAATGATTACATTAGGATTATCAGTGATAAAAAAGGAATAAGGCTTAGAAAATGAGATAAAAGGGGGAGAATTTTAAAAATGGACAGATTGAGGATTAAATTGAATATGATTATTAAAATGGGTTTAATAGAGATAAAAAAAGAATTGGTGAGAATATAGAAAGAAAAAAAGAGAGAAGGGAAGAAGTTGGGGATACAAGGTTACAAGAAAAAGAAGAAGGGGAAGTTAAGATTTAGAAGATGGGATCTTAAAGAAAATGGTTGATTGTTGTTCGAGTATTTGACTATTATTTGACCACTAGATAATGATCTTTTTAAACATAAAATACATTTATGAATATATTGGATGTTAATAATTAATATTATTAATTATTTTATTAATCAATTTTATCTGATTGATTAAACTTAAAATTATCACATATATAATGGTATTTCTAGAGGGAAAGATCTATAATTTGCAATTTTTGAAATGAGCTAATCTTAGGAAATTTGGGGTGTTGGTTATTAATGTCTATTTGATAGTTGTTGATGATAATTAATATTGTTATTGATAATGAATAAGTTTTTAAGAATTTAAATTTAATATAATTATTTAAAAGTAGCTAATTATACAATTAAATAATTGTATAGATAATATATTATAGATTGGGATAAATTGGATCTGTTGAAATGAATTTAAAATGACATACTGGTTATTTTAGAGGGAAATATTTTATTTGTTTATTTATTTATTAGATATGTATATAGCATAATGAATAATGAATGATAGATAGCTGATTGCTATTTGATTATTTGATCATTATTTGTATAATATATAATGGCTTTTTTCTTCTAACATATAATGGATTATATCTATGAATATACTGGATGGTTATAATTAATACTTTTGATTTGATGGTTTAAATTAAAAATTGTTAAATACATCTGAGATGGAAAAATCACAGTCAGTAATGGTTATAATGAATTAATCTTGGGAACCTTCTCCTTTATAGTAAAGTTATATATAAATTAATCACTGGGCATAGAGGGTGAGGCCTTTAGAAAAACAGAATAGAAGAACAGAGGGTGAGGCTATTAGAACAAGGAGTGATACCAACAGGGCATACACACCCTTGTGTTTCACTGGAGGAAGGCATCATTAACTTCACTTAATGTATCTTTTAATATTTTGTATTAAATATTTTGTAAAATTCTGCTTGTAATCCATCAGGTTTCAGCAGCAATTCACCAGCATTTTCCCATTATTCTGTGTTTTGATGCCTTCTGTTAGTTCTATCTTTGATATCCAGAGTCTGGTAGTGAATTCCAGGCATTGACCATTCTGTTGTTGAAATCTTATTTTCTGCAGTCTAGTTTTGTATCTTTTGTTTCTTCTGTTCTACCATATACATCATTACTAGCCTTCTAGTATATGCTTTATAAGTATCCCACAGATTTTGTAAGGAAGTGGAACAAAGGTTGGTGGGGAACGGTCAGATTGCTCAACCAATCAGCTTCAATCATTTCTCCTCTGGAATGGAGTGCTTGACTGGAGCCTTATGCCTCTAGTCTCAGTAGGTAGCAGCTGGTGTTTGGTGGAGAGCCGAACAACAGCTGGCCAGTGAGGAGGCGGGACATCACAACACCGGCAGCTTGCCAGTTCTGCAAAAAAAAGCAATTATATCTTGGAGGCAAGAGCAAGTTGCTGCTGATGATGATGGTGCTGTTGCCTCTTACACAATTATTGAGAATTTCATGTATTTTGCCCTACATATATTTTCCAATCCCATGATGGAGCAATTGCACAGTTTCTGTTTTTTTTTAATGATAACAAAATGATGAATAATTTCCACCCTTGCAAAGTATACATGGTTTTTTTTTTCCAGAGCTGTCCAGAATTTTCCAGTCTGATAAATAGATCACTATTGATATACTTCCAATGTAAGCCCTCTTTTTCCTTTTAAAAATATTTTCATTCCTTCAATTTATGTACATTGAGAAATCAATTGCCCCTTTCTACAGACGATATATGAGATCATAGTTTAACAATGCAATCCCCTAAATGGGGTTTTGGCACTGACTTTATTATTCATTCCATTGTAAGCTTTAAATGAATTATACCTTTAGTGATTTTTCAACAGCAAGCGAAGTATTTCTAAGTGGACAAGGGATTTAATTCTGTACCTCTTGTCCAAATCTTCCTCTCAAGCTTGGTAACATTTTTTTTTCTCCTCCCACAGGGATAAATTTGCATGTAGGCATTGAGAAAGTACAGATAACAAATTGGGCTGGAACTAGAATAAGTTTTTTATACTTAAGAATCATTAAAATTGATGGATAGAGCTGGTCATAACTAAGTTAAACGTTGCAAAATTATACTGGATATGGATTTTTAAACTTTAAAGTGCAAAAATACAGCAAACATGGGATTGCAGTTCTTATGATCTAATTCATTTGTTCTCACATGTTCAAGGAAAATGTACTTTGTCCTAATTGGACTATATCTATGGTAACAATCTATCATTACTAGTATTATTTACTTCCCTTCCTTGACAACAATAGCTATCTCATGATAATTAATGCCATACTAAAGTTTGCTTTGCAATTTTATTTTGGAGGGGGGGAAGGAGTTTCTTGCAGAGGAGCCTTATCCCTTTCTATGTTATTCTCAATGTATTTGAGAATTTAACTGGAATTTGTCTTAGTAGAAATATTGAGCTTACGGTATGTTATTTCCTTGGAACTCTATTTATTTATTTATTTATTTATTTATCTATCTATCTATCTATCTATCTATCTATCTATCTATTTATTAGATTTGTATGCTGCCTCTCTCCGTAGACTCGGGGCGGCTCACAACAATAACAAGAACAATGTAAGAACAAATCTAATAATTTAAAAAACACTAAAAAACCCATTATTAAAAGCAAACATACACACAAACATACCATGTATAAACTGTATAGGCCCGGGGGAGATGTCTCAGTTCCCCCATGCCTGATGGCAGAGATGAGTCTTAAGAACTTTACGAAAGGCAAGGAGGGTGGGGGCAGTTCTAATCTCCGGGGGGAGCTGGTTCCAGAGGTTCGGGGCCGCCACAGAGAAGGCTCTTCTCCTGGGTCCCACCAAACGACATTGTTTAGTCGACGGGACCCGGAGAAGGCCAACTCTGTGGGACCTAACAGGTCGCTGGGATTCGTGCGGCAGAAGGCGGTCCCAGAGGCATTCATGACCAGAATACCTCCGGGACCATGCTATCCTAAATGTTCATCATGGTGAATTCATTCATTGCATCTTCTGACAGAACCAGGGGAGACCAGAAATTCTGATGAACAACCAGGAGATGCATGCATCAGAACATTCATGCCTACATCTTGGCTTTTTGTAATTAATAAATGTAGAAATGTCTCTTTTTAGATGTGAAAAATTGTACCATTGAAAAAAAATTGTATTTTTTTTCCTTTGGTTAATTGTTAGCAAAACTGCAAATTAACAACATAAAAACTAAAACTGTGCAAAGCATAAAAGGAAATAGGCTAGGTTTTGCCTGCTTATCCAGGATATTTTCAATATGATAATTAGACAATCCATGGCCGAGGGTCATTGTTTCAGAGATATTTCCTTACCTTACCTAAAGAAGAAATAGAATTACCAAGCATAGAAAAACAATTAAAAAAAACACAAAACAATAGGAACAGGAGCAATTTCTGACATCTTGCCCAGTAGTGGGTTTCACTTACTTTTGCTATCAAACTGTGAATAAACACACACACACATAATACTTCTGCGCATGTGCAGATCGTCTGTGATGATGTCCAGGTGGGTGGGCAGAGCCTTTCACTGCTGCCACTACCGATTAGCCTGAACTGTGGTGAAGCGATAGCAACACACCACTGATCTTGGCAAGTTCCCTGTCAGGGAACATTAGAAACCTTCCCTTCACTCTCCTCCCTTCCTTTCCCTTCCCTTTCTGCACATAAGTGTCTGTTGTTGGATGAAGAAGGGACCAAGGAATTGCAACATTGATTAGGGATCTGTCATGGAATATTGAAAATGAAGACCATGTAACTGCAGTAGTTGGTAGCACCCAGCAAACCCAACTTTGCCTTTCCTTGGAAGTCATGGGTCCTGGATTCCAGACACATTGTTGCCCTGTAATGCATAGCTTTGCCCAGTTGAAGGTTGATAGTTCTAAAAATGTATAGACATTGTACCTCAATAAGCTTATTTGTATAAATACTGCTGGGTGGGTGTGGAATGCTGGCTCAGCTGCTGCAAGCAGTTTGGTTGGCTTTGTTCAAACAACCTGATTAGTTGTTGGGGTAACACCTTGAATAATTGATGCAGTTTATGTATGCAGATTAGTTGATGTTTTCAAATTAGGGGTGACATTTATTTATTTATTATTTATTTATTTATTATTTGGATTTGTATGCCGCCCCTCTCCGAAGACTCGGGGCGGCTCACAACAAATAGTACAAATCATAAATAATCCACTCAATTAAAATATTAAAGCTTTAAAAACCCCATGTACTAACAGACACACACACAATCATACCATATATAAATTAAACATGCCCAGAGGGAGATGTTTCAATTCCCCCATGCCTGACGGCAAAGGTGGGTTTTAAGGAGTTTACGGAAGGCAGGAAGAGTAGGGGCAGTTCTAATCTCCGGGGGGAGTTGGTTCCAGAGGGCCGGTGCCACCACAGAGAAGGCTCTTCCCCTGGGGCCCGCCAACCGACATTGTTTAGTTGACGGGACCCGGAGAAGGCCCACTCTGTGGGACCTAATCGGTCGCTGGGATTCGTGCGGCAGGAGGCGGTCTCGGAGATATTCTGGTCCAATGCCATGAAGGGCTTTAAAGGTCATAACCAACACTTTGAATTGTGACCGGAAACTGATCGGCAGCCAATGCAGACTGCGGAGTGATGGTGAAACATGGGCATACCTAGGTAAGCCCATGACTGCTCTCGCAGCTGCATTCTGCACGATCTGAAGTTTCCGAACACTTTTCAGAGGTAGCCCCATGTAGAGAGCATTACAGTAATCGAACCTCGAGGTGATGAGGGCATGAGTGACTGTGAGCAGTGAGTCCCGGTCCAGATAGGGCCGCAACTGGTGCACCAGGCGAACCTGGGCGAACGCCCCCCTCGCCACAGCTGAGAGATGTTGTTCTAATGTGAGCTGTGGATCGAGGAGGACGCCCAAGTTGTGGACCCTCTCTGAGGGGGTCAATAATTCCCCCCCCAGGGTAATGGATGGACAGATGGAATTGTCCTTGGGAGGCAAAACCCACAGCCACTCCGTCTTATCCGGGTTGAGTTTGAGTCTGTTGACACCCATCCAGGCCCCAACAGCCTCCAGGCACCGGCACATCACTTCCACCGCTTCGTTGACTGGGCATGGGGTGGAGATGTAAAGCTGGGTATCATCTGCATATTGATGATACCTCACCCCATGTCCTTGGATGATCTCGCCCAGCAGTTTCATGTAGATGTTAAATAGCAGGGGGGAGAGGACCGACCCCTGAGGCACCCCACAAGGGAGAGACCTAGAAGTCGACCTCTGACCCCCCCACTAACACCGACTGCGACCGGCCAGAGAGGTAGGAGGAGAACCACTGGAGAACAGTGCCTCCCACCCCCAACCCCTCCAGCCGGTGCAGAAGGATACCATGGTCGATGGTATCGAAAGCCGCTGAGAGATCAAGGAGCACCAGGACAGAGGATAAACCCCTGTCCCGGGCCCGCCAGAGATCATCCATCAACGCGACCAAAGCGGTTTCCGTGCTGTAACCGGGCCTGAAACCCGACTGTTGGGGACCTAGATAATCGGCTTCTTCCAAGGACCGCTGGAGCTGGAGTGCCACCACCTTCTCAACAACCTTCCCCATAAAGGGAAGGTTGGAGACTGGACGATAGTTATTAAGGACAGCTGGGTCCAGGGAGGGCTTCTTGAGGAGGGGGCGCACGAGCGCTTCTTTATAGAGTGATGGAAAAACTCCCCTCCCCAAGGAAGCGTTGGTAATCTCCTGGGCCCAGCTCCATGTCACCTCCCTGCTGGCCGAAACCAACCAGGAGGGACACGGATCCAGTAAACAGGTGGCGGAACTCACAGCTCCAATGGCCTTGTCCACTTCATCAGGTGTCACCAGATCAAACTCTTCCCAGACAGGTGGACAAGTACGTGCCCCAGTCACCTCGACTGACTCGTTGTCCGTCGATTCTGTTTTACAATTGGAGTCGAGGTCGGCCCGGATCCGAGCGACTTTATCAGCGAAAAACGTGTTAAAATCCTCGGCACTACTCTGCAAGGGCTCCCCAACTCCCCCCTGGTTAAGAAGGGAGCGGGTCACCCTAAACAGAGCGGCCGGGCGGGATTCCGCTGATGCAATCAAGGCGGAATGATACACGCATCTTGCCGCCTTGAGCGCCACTTTGTAAGTCTTAATAAAAGCTCTTACAAGTGTTCGGTCGGATTCAGACCTACTCTTCCTCCATCGCTTCTCTAGACGTCTCTTTTGGTGTTTCAACTCCCGGAGCTCCTCGTTGAACCATGGGGCTCTACGGGGTCTAGCGCCACGGAGAGGTCGCAAAGGCGCAATCTGGTCGAGACCCTCCGCAGCAGCCGTATTCCAGGCCTCCGCAAGAGACTCCGCCGAATTGTGGATGAGTGCCTCTGGAATAACCCCAAGCGCCGTCTGAAAGCCCTCTGGGTCCATCAGGCGTCTGGGGCGGAACATCTTCATTGGTTCCGCCTCCCTGCGGGGAAGGATTGGAGCCAGGAAGGCAAGCCGTAGTAGAAAATGGTCTGACCATGACAAAGGCACTGCTTCTAAGCCCCTTAGTCTCAGACCATTACTCAATTGCTCGGAAAGGAATACCATGTCAGGTGCGTGCCCCCCCTCATGAGTCGGACCCCGAACTACTTGAGTCAGGTCCATGGCTGTCATGGTGGCCATGAACTCCTGTGCCAACCCAGAGGTTTCGCCGAGTGACGGCAGATTGAAGTCCCCCAAGACAATAAGTCTGGGGAACTCCACCGCCAACCCGGCTACCTCCTCGAGTAGCACAGGCAGGGCTTTTGACACGCAGCTTGGAGGCAGGTACGTGAGAAATAAGCTCACCTGAACCCCTAAGTCCAACTTCATCAAGAGAGACTCGCAACCCGCAATTTCCGGAGCAATGAGTCCACGCAGGCAAAGGCTCTCCCTGGCTATAATAGCCACTCCTCCCCCCCTTCCCTGAGGTCGAGGTTGATGCCATATCTGAAACCCGGCTGGGCAAATTTCAGAGAGAGGAACACCTCCCTCTGGGCCCAGCCAGGTTTCAGTAATACAAGCCAGGTCGGCCTCCTCATCCAGGATCAGATCCCGGATGAGGAGAGCTTTATTTACCACCGACCTGGCATTAAGCAGCAGCAACCTGAGCCCAGGGCCAGAGTTACACTCATCACCAGTGCCCAAGATTGGGCTCACAGAGCCAAAACAAGGGACCGTTATTAAGCAACGGTCCCTCGTTCCCCTGGAACGGCTAGTTCTGTGGCCCCCCGCCATATCTGCCTCTCCCCAGCAACACTGGAATATTCCGACCCTCTGCCACCCCAGAGATCGGTGCCCCTCCCTCTCCTGTCTCCCGAGCATCAGGTGGGCCAAATCTATCATTCACACTACTATCAATCAACTCATCCATACCATAACCCCCCCACCCCCACCCACCCAGTCATACCAGTCATTCCATTCATACCCATAAGTATATGTACCCCAGTCACTCATTATATAAAACCCCAATTATGTTAAAAACAATTAAATTGATAGCAGTATAAAAATAGCAATTAAAAACAATATTAATATTAAAAACACTATTAAAAAACTGAACATCCTGAGTAGTTGTTGCAGTTGATGCCTGCAGACTAGTTAGCTGCTTTATAATGTATGTCTGTGGTGTAACATCCTGGGGTTGTGGTCTGGCTATATCTTTATGGCATGTGTCAGTTTGCTTTGTGTGTGTTGTGTCGGAGGGATAACTAATCAGAATGTTTCAACACACCCAACCAAGCTGCTTGCAGCAGCTGAGCCAGCACTCCACACCCACCCACCCACCCACCCACCCACCAGTATTTATAGAGGAAGAAGAGGAGAAGAGAGGAGAGGCAAGGAGAGAAGAGAAGAGATGAGAGAAGAAGAGAAGAGGCTCTTATGGTTATGATCTTGAACAGTAGTTTTCAATGAAGGCAGATCACATGCTAAATTAAAATATATCAAGTGCTTAGTAATGAAGAATCAAGGAGCCAAGTAAAATCCATGCATGAGTGAACAGGTTTTTAATTTTCTGTCAATATATCTCAAGAGACATTTGCATAGCTTGCAAAGGACAGATCACAAGATCTGAAGAAGAATTAGTTATGAGGTGTCCTGATATTATTTCAAACTAAATTTTAGATTTAAAAGCCTTTTATAGCTTTTCTGCTACAGCTGCGGCTAAACCTTTTATTCTTTAAAGAACAACATGAAATCAGTTTCAAAAAGTGATAAAATGAGGTTTGTTAGTCTTAGCTCAGTTAGGGAGGACTTAGAATACCTCAACTAATCCTGAAGAGTCAGGAAAGATTGGATTTGGTTAGTATTTGGTTTGGAGACCACTGAGATGGTCAGCAATGTAAATTAGAATGGGAAATTAGAAAAATGTTGCAGAACAGGGCAATGACAAAACATGATTAAGGTCAGTAATGTTTCTATTACTGAAAGCATCCTTTATCTATCATCTTTTTAATGTTCTGATATAAAAATTACACAGGTTCATCAAAGCTCAAATGGGATGGGAAGGACCAAAATCACAGAATACTGCCCTGTTATTTACCCCACTTTTTGTAATTTGAACTCACTAAAAAATCTATGAAGACTTATCACCAAGTTTTAAAGCCTGGAATAAATTTATTTGTCACGCTACAGTTTTCTGTATCATATATTTAATTTGTTGTTGCTTTCATTATAGTCTCATAAAACAGAGCTCCAACTAAAGACAGTGCAATAGTATTTAACACCCATTCAACATGTAATCAACTATACCAACCATTTAATGCTTGGAATATTCCTGATATGAACTATTCTTTTAAGTAATTTTTAAGGTTTCAAGAAACATTCATTTATACATCCACTTGATATTATTCATATTTGGGTTTTTTTACATCCTGTAGCATATTTAGTAATATTTAACATAGTACCTTCAATGTATATAAACAAATGTTCTATGTTGAATTCTATGATATGCATTTTCTTGTTGTTCACACTAATCAATCTTTTTCCTTGTCCTCTTTTGCACTACTGAAATTACACCCTAGTTGCAAAAGACTTTATATCTGTATTGTTTTTATATAATGAAGAATCTGTTTGTCCATATCCAAAATTAGTGTGAATAAAATTTTCTGTTAAATAGCAGATTCGTTCTGAACAATTTTGCAACCCATTGCACAAATGCTCTGATAAGATGAAATGGGACAGTGACGGAAGAGTTAGATGGCGACACTATTTTTTTGTCTTTCGGACACTCATTGTTTTTCTCCTGCCAAGAATTAAGGAAAAGGACCAATATTCTCCTTCGGAATCCTACATGGATCTTTAACTGCAGAGTTAGGCCAGTCATCTTATAGTAGGCCAAGGACAATGGGATCTCCTCCCAAAATAAATATTTATGTTAGCCAAGAGTAATGTTAAAGGGAGAAAAACAGTAATGAAATAGAACTGATTCTTATTTAATTAAGTGTAAGAGAGAAAGAGACTTTATTTTAATTATAAGCCTTCTTGAGTACATCTTATGAAGGTTAGATATTAACACCTGTCTTATCATTAGGCAAGTAGAGGCACCAGCCCATTAATGAATATCAAAAAGAAATATGTTATAGTTCCCACAACATCTATTCTCTACACATAATGAGCAATTTATGCACTGCTCCCCCCAATAGCATATTCTGTATCTCATGAACTAGTTGCCTTTTCTTGACATGTGGTGTAATGGCTAGGATTCAAGAAACATTCATTTATACATCCTCTTGATATTATTCATATTTGTTAAATTTATTTGCCACCCATCTCTATTTGGGGCTATTCTGGGCAGCTTATTTATTTATTTGTTTGTTTGTTTGTTTGTTTGTTTGTTTGTTTATTCATCCATCCATTCATTCATTCATTCGATTTTTATGCCTCCCTTCTCCTTAGACTCAGGGATGTAAATAGATGTAAATAGATTTAACTATGCTAATATGTTAAATCTATTAAATCCATGTTTTGTATATAAAGTGGTCAACATAAACCTCAGAGTCAGCTTTGGACCATCTGTGTGACGTTCTGTTGCTAAAAATATGAACAACAATAAAACCATTGCCCACTTCTTTACAAAATCAATGTTGGATCACATTAAAATTGTGGCCAAATACATTCCTATGACAAGATCCAACTGAATAAGAGTTCACTTCCATTCTTTTTAGATTTATCACTTCATGGAATTTATCTTAAATTATGCTAAGGGCCCCTCTTCTTCCAAGAGAAAATGACTGTCTTATAAAATATTTAGGAGAAATTGTACAAAGATTCAGAATGACATATATGTTGAAATTAGAAAGAACGCATGGAATTATATTATCATATTGAAGATGCTGAAATAAACTGGATATGATAATAGATAATTAAGTAATCATATTCCTGTGGCATTTGCTGAACAAAGTTTTATGTTACAATATTAATTTGGGTATGATTAATAGAATTTTCTATTCATAAAGTGTTTAGTACTAGCATTTCCTGTGTTGAGCAATACCACAGGGGAAGTCAAAATCTGAAAGCAGAGAGGCATTGGTGTGCTTGTTTGTTTTTATACCATAAGGAATCTATTTGTATCCATATCCAAAACTGAAGTGAACAAACCTATCTATCAATTCAGAGTTATGCAATTGGAGCAGAGCTTATTATATACATATTCTTTGTATGGAGGAAGGAGAATTGGAATAAATATGATTTTAAATAAATAGCAGGATTTTATTCTTGATTAATTTTATTCTTGATATCAGGAAAACCGATATCATAAATAAACTAAACAGGGTTTTATATTTATATTTGTGATCCCAGCTTTTTTAGCACTACGACAGCTAAGGATCTTTCAATAGTGAATATCCTTGCAAAATACGTGGATTTTCCCATATTGAGCTATTTTTAGATTTAAAATTACCATAAGTTCTAAGTCATTGTTCACTTGGAGATGCTCATTCCAAAAAATGAAAATAGATAGGACTGGGCAAACCAAGAATGATTTTTGTTCATTGTAATTGTATAACAAAAGTTCTGCAAAGAACTATAAATATGAAATCCAGCCAAAAGTAATCACCTATAATGTGGAGTTAAACAAAACACTTACATTTCATTAAACATTATATTGAAGTTTGAAGAGATGTATTTGTTTAATTAAAATATTTATAGCCCTTTCACTACCTTAAAATTGGCAGCGTAGGCAGGTTTCAGTTGAAACTGAAATACTAATAAACTGTATTTTAAATTTTTAAATGAAATATCAATAATCAATATTTCATCTTGGATTGAAATTTGTGTATATTTTAAAATCTAAATGGAATACCTTCTGCAGGAATGTTATTAATATTATTAATAGAAAATATTTTTAATGGACAGAGTGATGTAACTGTTTACCCTCACATTTCAAATATATTTCTGCTATCTATTTAGCTATCACTTTCATCTAGGCAAATACCCCTGGGAAAGACTGCTGTTATTATGATTATATTAGAGGATAGAAGCAGAGAAATAGGTGTTTTCCAAAGATGCCAAAGGATGCCTAGGAAGACAAATGACATGAACATGATTACCCCCACCCCCCAGATGTGTTTATTGTACATGTGCATACACAGATTCACACTAACACTCACAGAGAAAAATCTGTGATCCATTATTCCTTAACTATACCAAATAAGATACCAGAACGCAGACTATATTTAAGCGTATTTAAACATTGACCTCACATTCAGAATGTTGCAAAGACTATAGCAACCTCTTCACAGCTCAAAAATGCCTTTAAAAGCCATGGAGAACCAGTCTCAGTTGCTGGTTTGTTCAGCAGATCATACCATATAAATATGTCATGTAACGTTTAATTCTTATACTATGAAATGAGACCAATGTTAGCCTTGGAAGTTCCCTATATTGCTTTGGGTTGGTCATTATGTCTTAGCCCAAGTTTCAGTTCAACAGAGCTTTAGCTGAATGTAGAAGATGACTAGGCTGAGCCTGAGGGACAACATTTATGAGTCCCTTCATGGTCTCAAGAGATCTGTGCCTAGGTTACTTTGAATTTCATCTGCTCTTATCTACTATGCATTTCTGTTGGCTATTAACAGTTCAGATTCTTGTAGAGAGCTTAAGATTATAGTAAATCTTTATACCCATTTGAACTGTCTGGATCTCTGATTTTCCTGGTACTTGACATTAATCTGAACTAAGAGTGACCAGAAAAATTCTCAGGAGTTAAGAGCAGAAGGAATTTAAGATGGGCTGGAAATAAATTTCTTAGGGACATGAAGGGCCTCATAACTGAGGACCTGGGATGGGCTTCAAATATTTTATGAAGGATTTATCTTCCTGGTTGCTAGGTGAGTGTAGCCATGGTTGGCATGGTCTAGTTGGCCTCCTGCACCATGTTGGGGGAGGTGTTTTTGCTTTCCCCAGACTCCTGGAGGGCAAAAATTTATTTATTTATTATTTATTTATTATTTGGATTTGTATGCCGCCCCTCTCCGAAAACTCGGGGCGGCTCACAACAAGTGAAAAGACAATCCAATACATTAAGCCAATTAATTAAAATATTATAAATTTAAGAAAAACCCCTATACTAACATACACACACACAAGCATACCATATATAAATTCAACGTGCCCAGGGGAAGATGTTTAGTTTCCCCATGCCTGATGGCAAAGGTGGGTTTTGAGGAGTTTACGGAAGGCAGGAAGAGTAGGGGTAGTTCTGATCTCTGGGGGGAGTTGGTTCCAGAGAGTTGGTTCCACAGAGAAGGCTCTCCCCCTGGGGCCCGCCAACCGGCATTGTTTAGTTGACGGGACCCGGAGGAGGCCCACTCTGTGGGACCTAATCGGTCGCTGGGATTCGTGCGGCAGAAGGCGGTCTCGGAGATATTCTGGTCCAGTGCCATGAAGGGCTTTAAAGGTCATAACCAACACTTTGAATTGTGACCGGAAACTGATCGGCAGCCAATGCAGGCTGCGGAGTGATGGTGAAACATGGGCATACCTGGGTAAGCCCATGACTGCTCTCGCAGCTGCATTCTGCATGATCTGAAGTTTCCGAACACTTTTCAAAGGTAGCCTCATGTAGAGAGCATTACAGTAGTCGAACCTCGAGGTGATGAGGGCATGAGTGACTGTGAGCAATGAGTCCTGGTCCAGGTAGGGCCGCAACTGGTGCACCAGGCGAACCTGGGCAAACACCCCCCTCGCCACAGCTGAAAGATGGTTCTCTAATGTGAGCTGTGGATCGAGGAGGATGCCCAAGTTGTGGACCCTCTCTGAGGGGGTCAGTAATTCCCCCCCCCCAGGGTAATGGACGGACAGATGGGATTGTCCTTGGGAGGCAAAACCCACAGCCACTCCGTCTTATCCGGGTTGAGCTTGAGTCTGTTGGCTCCCATCCAGGCCCCAACAGCCTCCAGGCAACGGCACATCACTTCCACCGCTTCGTTGACTGGGCATGGGGTGGAGATGTAAAGCTGGGTATCATCGGCATATTGATGATACCTCACCCCATGCCCTTGGATGATCTCACCCAGCGGTTTCATGTAGATGTTAAATAGCAAGGGGGAGAGGACCGACCCCTGAGGTACTCCACAAGGGAGAGACATCGGAGTCGACCTTTGACCCCCCACTAACACCGACTGCGACCGGCCAGAGAGGTAGGAGGAGAACCACTGAAGCACAGTGCCTCCCACCCCCAACCCCTCCAACCGGTGCAGAAGGATACCATGGTCGATGGTATCGAAAGCCGCTGAGAGATCGAGGAGCACCAGGACAGAGGATAAACCCCTGTCCCGGGCCCGCCAGAGATCATCCATCAACGCGACCAAAGCGGTTTCCGTGCTGTAACCGGGCCTGAAGCCCGACTGCTGGGGACCTAGATAATCGGCTTCTTCCAAGGACCGCTGGAGCTGGAGTGCCACCACCTTCTCGACAACCTTCCCCATGAAGGGAAGGTTGGAGACTGGACGATAGTTGTTGAGTACGGCTGGGTCCAGGGAAGGCTTCTTGAGGAGGGGGCGCACAAGCGCTTCTTTATAGAGTGATGGAAAAACTCCCCTCCCCAAGGAAGCGTTGGTAATCTCCTGGGCCCAGCTCCGTGTCACCTCCCTGCTGGCCGAGACCAACCAGGAGGGACACGGATCCAGTAGACAGGTGGCGGAACTCACAGCTCCAATGGCCTTGTCCACTTCATCAGGTGTCACCAGATCAAACTCTTCCCAGACAGGTGAACAAGTACGTGCCCCAGTCACCTCGACTGACTCATTGTCAGTCGACTCTGTTTTACAACTGGAGTCGAGGTCGGCCCGGATCTGAGCGACTTTATCAGCGAAAAACGTGTTAAACTCCTCGGCACTACTCTGCAAGGGCTCCCCAACTACCCCCTGGTTAAGAAGGGAGCGGGTCACCCTAAACAGAGCGGCCGGGCGGGATTCCGCTGATGCAATCAAGGCGGCATGGTACGCGCATCTTGCCGCCTTGAGCGCCACTTTGTAAGTCTTAATAAAAGCTCTTACAAGTGTTCGATCAGATTCAGACCTGCTCTTCCTCCATCGCTTCTCTAGACATCTCTTTTGGCGTTTCAACTCCCGGAGCTCCTCGTTGAACCATGGAGCTCTACGGGGTCTAGCGCCACGGAGAGGTCGCAAAGGCGCAATCCGGTCAAGAGCCTCCGCAGCAGCCGTATTCCAGGCCTCCGCAAGAGACTCCGCCGAACTGTGGATGAGTGCCTCTGGAATAACCCCAAGCGCCGTCTGAAAGCCCTCTGGGTCCATCAGGCGTCTGGGGCGGAACATCTTCATTGGTTCCGCCTCCCTGCGGGGAAGGATTGGAGCCATGAAGTCAAGCCGTGGTAGAAAATGGTCTGACCATGACAAAGGCACTGCTTCTAAGCCCCTTAGTCTCAGACCATTACTCAATTGCTCGGAAAGGAATACCATGTCAGGTGCGTGCCCCCCCTCATGAGTTGGACCCCGTACTACTTGAGTCAGGTCCATGGCTGTCATGGTGACCATGAACTCCTGTGCCAACCCAGAGGTTTCGCCGAGTGACGGCAGGTTGAAGTCCCCCAAGACAATAAGTCTGGGGAACTCCACCGCCAACCCGGCTACCTCCTCGAGTAGCACAGGCAGGGCTTTTGACACGCAGCTGGGAGGCAGGTACGTGAGAAATAAGCCCACCTGAACCCCTAAGTCCAACTTCATCAAGAGTGACTCGCAACCCGCAATTTCCGGAGCAATGAGTCCACGTAGGCAAAGGCTCTCCCTGGCTATAATAGCCACTCCTCCCCCCCTTCCCTGGGGTCGAGGTTGGTGCCATATCTGAAACCCAGCTGGGCAAATTTCAGAGAGAGGAACACCTCCCTCTGGGCCCAGCCAGGTTTCAGTAATACATGCCAGGTCGGCCTCCTCATCCAGGATCAGATCCCGGATGAGGAGAGCTTTATTTACCACCGACCTGGCATTAAGCAGCAGCAACCTGAGTCCAGGGCCAGAGTTACACTCATCACCAGTACCCAAGATTGGGCTCACAGAGCCGGAACAAGGGACCGTTATTAAGCAACGGTCTCTCGTTCCCCTGGAACGGCTAACTCTGTGACCCCCACCATATCTGCCTCTCCCCAGCAACACAGGGATATTCCGGCCCTCTGCCACCCCAGAGATCAATGCCCCTTCCTCTCCTGTCTCCCGAGCGTCAGGTGGGCCAAATCTATCACTCATACTACTGTCGCTCATCCCATCCATACCATACTCCCCCCCACCCCAACCATCACACTCATACCAATCATTCATTCCATGCACAACATTGAATCTACTCCAATCATCCATTAATTAGAGACCCCCCCAATGTTAAAAAAGGATTAAATTAATGATAGATAAAAATGCTGATAAAATATGACATAATATAAATACATATAAATAAAATAGAAAATTTCACAAGATTAATAATTAATAGTATAAAATAGTATAAAATGGTAAAAATTGTATAAAATCAGTTCTTAATATTAATTATTAGCTAATCATCGGTTAATCAGTCGGCCCAGGTGTAGTGTCTCCCCAGGCTCTGGAGGCCCCCTGGAAGTGGGAACAGACTCCCCAAATTTCCAGTAGGCACATTTTTCACCCTCGCAAAGTTCTGTAGGCACCCTGCATTTACCTGCATCCAAAATTGGCCAGGTGGGGACTCCTGGGAGGAGTGGGGTGGGCAATACCAGCCAGGAGTGGGATTTGGGGGTTTCCTGAACTGCACAGTATCTTAGCTAGAGGTTCTCCTGACCTCATACTTCATTACAGCCAGTAAGGGTCCACAATGCCGATTGGCAGGACCTTGGGGAAGAGCCTTCTCTGTGGCAGTTCCGACCCTATGGAATCAAATGCCCCCAAAGATTCACAATGGTTTTCAGGAAAGCCATTAAGACCTGTCTTTTCTGGCAGGTCTGGAATTAAATTGACTGCTGTGTGTGTATTGTTCTTTTTAAGATATTTTATTTTATTATATTACTGTTTTATTATTTAAGTTTGATTGCATTTTAATATTATCGTATTTATTCCACTTGTTAGCCACTCTGAGTCTGCTTTGGAATGAGTGGCATATAAAATAAATAAATAAATAAATAAATAAATAAATAAATAAATAAATAAATAAATAAATAAATAAATGAATGAATGAATGAATGAATGAATGAATGAATGAATGAATGAATGAACGAACGAACGAACGAACGAACGAACGAACGAACGAACGAACGAACGAACGAACAAACAAACAAACAAACAAACAAACAAACAAACAAACAAAAAAACCCTGCAAATTCCCAGCAGTACACCCACTTCTGACAATGCTTTTGATCATTACGCTAATCATCTCCTATTCTAAGGATTAAACTTGGAGGTGAGAAGTAGAAGCGTTTCATAGACTAGTTTATACTCCTGAAAGCAAATGGAACAGATGTTGAATAATTCATTGATTGATACTAGAGAATGAAAAAAAAAATGTACGCCACTATTCAATACACAATTATTCATTCATTTACTTATTTTTAAATTCACCTATATTATTGACCCTCCCCAAGTGAGGAAAGATAATGTTCTGCTGTTGAAAGTCAATGTTTACATCATTATCATCTATACTTCATATTTAACTTTTAATTGCCAATAACATACTTGTATTTTTTAGAGATTGTATTTGTCCCATTGGCAGCCAATTGATCTTCATGTTCTCCAAAGTTTCTGGCATTACAATGGGATATTTATTTTATGGAAATTTAGCTCTGATAATGGTTATTATGTTCAATAACAAATATTAAAGCCCAATATAAGATTCTATTGGTGTAGTTATGGACTGGCTGAGTTCATTGCTAACTTCTATTCACTGCAGAATCTTCTTCATTATCAGCATGAGGCCTGTTTAATCAGATTTGGACAAAAATGTAAACAGGATGAAAGAGGTAGGGATAAAGGAACTAACCACATAACATGAATGTAATCTTTCTGCATTATATTGAAAATGGCACTGTGTTTCTTTTTCTCCATCATAACAGGATTTTTTTTTTATTTGGCACCAAATGATAGCTGTTTGGCATAATAATAATTGCCAATGTCCTTTGGAGGGAAAGTCATTTTTATTTAGTAAATAGAATGCATGAATAATGAACAATACAAGAAAATTGTAAAATAATTAGCAAGTGGTTCAGAGGTGCTCATTTACAGCTGAGGAAATTAAATATGCAAATACATTATTATCACAGAGGTAGTTAACAGACAAATGAGTGAAAAAAGATGGTGCCTTCTAATTCATCATTGTTTAAAAGACACCTGTGAGTTCTGTCTGAAAATGACAACACTGAGAAATGCAGATGGTTGCATTTTCCCTTCTATCAGTCATTTTTTACACGCTAATTAGATTGGGGAAGGGGGAGAAAAGAATCCCCCGTCTGTAAGATGGTTTTGTTGTTTAAACAGTTTAAATATTACAGAAGAGTCAACCAGATAACAGATTGGTGTGTGTGTGTGAGTGTGTAATCTGACATCCTCCTCTGCATATTGTGAAAGCTGCTTAAAAATATGCTGTAAGAAAAATAGTTTACCATAAACGTAAATAGAAATCCAGTACCAAGAAATTGTTTTATAGTTATAATTTTAATTGTTGTTGTCATTGCAGTTTAAGGCAGGGGTGAAGTGCTCCCAGGATGGGCATGCCTCTCAGTCATCGGAGAACAGATCACAAAGACAGTGGGAGACTCTGTACAGTACCCACCAGCTGAGAATGTTTTGTGCATTCGCAGATGGTAAAAGAACCCAAATGGCAGCACCTGGGTGGGTGGGCAGAGCCTCATGCTGCCTTCACTACTGGCTCTCCAATGACCAACCAGCATACCCAAACTGGGAGCATTTAACCTCTATTTTAAGATCTTTCAGACACAGAACTCTGGATTGGAATGGGTATTTATGGATGGCTATGTAGATCAAATATTTAGAAGAATATTGTTCCTTTAGGAAACCAATATGAACACAATGAGAAACACACTATATTAGATTGCTACTAAATCAACATCTATCCATAATTACTTATGGTGAATAGTCAGGCCAAAATTAGTCTTGATAAGGCATGAACTTGTTTTTTGAAATTATTCTTCATAGTTTGTTATGTTGATGTCTGAAAAAAAAAAATCAAAATCCAGGGATGTCCACAGAAGGAGTCACCAGTGTCAGGAATCCACACATCATTGATGCTCTTTCCTTCTTTTTTTTTTATACAAATGTTGCATGTGCAATATGCAGCTTTAATCATGCCATAATAGCTGCCATCTTGATATTTCTCTCTCTCTCTCTCTCTCTGCAGAGAGAGCTGCATTAAGTAAAGTAGTGATTAATTAAACTGAGACAAAGTTTTGCAATGTGTGGGGGAAAATGAACCATAGTTTTCCGTTTTAATACAAATGTCAAAAGACAAGGATAAACTGGTCTACTCTGGACAAATAAAATTTAATATCTAAATCACCATGCATACCTGAGAAGTGTATGGAATAAGACAGTTTTCAAAGGCTGAAATTTTCTTTGAAATAGAATTGATTTTTTCCCTATAACTCAGTGTTTCAAAACATTTGATAAAAGTGCATTTGCTTTAAAATATTTCTATATTTGAAAATTGAAAAAAAGTGAATTATTACTTAAATACTGACATGGCTTTCCATCATTCAACATTACAAATTGAAATTATTAATATGATATAGGTAATCTAAGATTGTTCACAGTCAAAGATTGGTTGAAACTTAATAATTCCTAACCAAGGTCTTAGACTCAGGGTGGCTTACAACATGTTAGCAATAGCACGTTTTAACAGAGCCAGCATATTGCCCCCACAATCCGGTCCTCATTTTACCCACTTCGGAAGGATGGAAGGCTGAGTCAACCTTGATGAGATTTGAACTGCTGACCTACAGATCTACAGTCAGCTTCAGTGGCCTGCAGTACAGCACTCTACCTGCTGCGCCACCCTGGCTCATTATTGTGGTAATGCCTGAGGGTATCAAAAGTTTCAAGCAAAGATTTCAAAATTTTATTTTTAGTAAAATTAGGATGTTCAGGTATGATAGATTCAAAATTTATTTTATTTATTGTAATTTGTCAAATAGAAATGAAGACAGGAATTTCTGAAAACTGAAAATCTGTAGCTGAGACAACTGAATCAGGTAGAGCATTCCAGACTTTGACAACTCTATTACAAAAATCATATTTTTGCAGTCAAATTTAGAATAATTTATATTGGGTTTAAAGTGGTTGCTCACATGCGTATTATCGCAATTAAAGTGCCAGAGGGTGTTGAGTTTGGATGATGGATTGAGCCCTGCAAGAGTGACCATTCTGTTGTTGAGATTCTCTAGAGTGTAGCTATGGATAGAGACACCAGATCCACAAACCACGCTCTCCTGGGCCAGTGAGAGTACCAACAAGATTAACTCTGCCTGCTCTTATACCACTCTCCTGACTAACCTGGGTATGACCGGCAGGGGAGGAAAGGTATAAAGTAACATCCCTGAAGGTCTTGGCATATTCAGGTTTCTTGCCGTGTAAGTTTCAGAGATTCTTAGCGACGTTTCAACGAGGTCCCACTCATCATCTTCGGGCTGGTGCTTTTGGCTTTGTGCTAATGCGAAATATCACCAGGAATCTCTGAAACTTACACGGGAAGAAACCCAAATATAGCAAAACCTTCATACATGTACCCGTGAAAATCTACGAATATGTATTTATATACACATACATACCTACATACCTACATATATATATATATATATATAAAAATTTAAAAGGCCCGGTGGGCACAGCACAGTATTTCTGTGATCCTGATTGATAGGAAGGAAAGCACGTCTCCTTTTAGGTCACAGACTGAATCTAAAGAGGGGGATTACAGGAAGTGGTACAACTTTTAAAAACTACAGATTCAGTCCTCATTGGTCATAGGGCGTTCTTGAACCATACTTGAAGGCTAGCTCTACCCAACCTGAAGAAGAAGTAAGAAAGTAGAAAGAGGAGATAAAGGTACAGGTGGTGAATGCAAAAGACAGACTGAAGAAATTGCAGCACCGGACTTACCCGGCAGCAGGCTTTGCTGGAGGGACCGGGAGACACCGGACCCTCATGGCGGCCGCCATCTTGAATCCCAAGCGAAGTCTCGTGAGATGAGACTTCGCTCGGGAGTTCGGGCCTGTCTGGCCCGGCTGCTGATTGGTCCGGGCGGGGCCTGCTTGCCCTATATAAGGGCGAGCAGGCCCGGGGCTCTTCCTTTTCGCCTGGACAGCAAGCCACGAGCAGACACTTGTCAGTTCTGCTCGTGGCAGCCATTTTGGAGGAGCCTCGTGCGGCGGCCGCCATTTTGTGCAGCCTGTGGTGGGCGAGAAGGCCTCCTTTTGCCTTCAGGCGAAGAGGATTTATTGCGGAGCCAGCAGCAGCTGTGCTCCTCCCTGGTTTGCCCCCCAGTTTCCTGGGTTCGGGGTGTGGGGGTGCTCTCCTCCGGGGCCTCCTGGGGTGGACAGGGTCCCTGGGGGGGGTGAGGCCTTGGGAATAAAGGCCCCTATAAAGCGGTGCAGCGAGGCCTTGCTGCAACCGCTGGGGAGGGGGGAGGTTTTCACCTCCAGGGGGTGCATTGGGAGGCCTGCAGCATAAGCAGACCTTGCCTTGTGGGTGCAGCCTCCTTGGGGGTAGTTCTCTCCCACCCCCTTCTTTATTCTGTTTCACATAAAAATAGTTTGAGGCAGGCCCATGGCCCCTAAAAAGAGGCAAGCCCAGGCCCTTCCGGCCCAACCTGTGGTTCGGCCTAGGAGGGCAGCGAGGCCTTCTGCTCGGGCTCGTGCCAGTGCGGAAGGGCCCCCGGGGGTGGTCCCGGTGGCAGGGGGTGGGATTCATGCCCACGGTCCCTCAAACCGAGGTTTCTCCTTCTCTCTCTTGGGCCAGGGTCCTGGAGAGGCTCGATGAGCTGGAGCGATGGCGGTCTGGGGCAGGTCCGGAGGGGCTTCCCATGACTGCCTCCGCAGCATGGGGTAACGACCCCGAAGAGGAACCAGCCCAGGAGGGACAGATGGCCCACACCGTGCAGCTGGCCCATACCGGGCAGACGGCCCAGACCGGGCAGACGGCCCAGACCGGGCAGATGGCCCAGTCGGGGCAGTGGTCATTGTTCCAGGGCCCGGCGAGGATGGGCCCCCCGTGGATGGCTTCCACCCCTTACGGGGCAGGTGAGGTTGCACCACACGCAGGCACTACACCGCTCCTTCCCGTGCAGGGTCCCGGGTTTATCCCGCCTGCATTGGGGAGTGGCAATAACTTACTGGGGGCCACTGCGGGCACATGTGGGCAGGTTTGGTCCCCGCCGGCTCCGCCGGTAGGGGCGCCAGGGGTATCTTTCCCACCTGGGGCAGGGGTGGGGGGTTGGATCCCTCCTCCGTCGGCCATTATGCCACACCACCGGGGCTTGGTGTGCTGGGGATGGGGGCCACCACGGTGTGGGACCCGTTCACCAGCATCAAGCCTGGGGCCATCCCTTGTGGGTTGCCCGCGACACCATTGGGCTATCATCTCCACCCGTCTATGAAGGAAGCAATCTGGCGGGGGGAATATGTCGACCTTTTCTCCCTTTTAAATAGGGAGGTCCCCAGGCAGGACAAGGAGGTGGTGCCTGGGGAGAAGGTTAAAAAAACGAAGGTCACAAAGTGTTTCAGCTCTTGGCTGTACGCTTTTTTGACCTTCGCTTCGGTAGTAATTCAGAGGCAGCCGGGTAGGGCCGCTGCACTGCTGAAATACATAGACCTAATAGCGAGAGCCCACTTTGAGTACGCAGGTACGATCTGGAGGCACTACGATAAGGGGTTTAGGATGCGTATCGCCCATGACCCCTACTTGCCCTGGGATATGGTGGTCCCGGACCTTTGGTTCCAGGCCACGCATATGTCCGGGAAGGAAGGATGTGATAGGACCGACAGCGGTCACTTTATGGAAGAGGAGCCTGTGACGCCCGCGCCGGCCAAGGCCGCGGCGGGTGGAGTGGGAAAAGGGGCCTCTCTGGTGTGCCACGAGTTCGCCGCAAAAGGGGCGTGTTTTCGTCCCTTTTGCAGGTTTCGTCACGCATGCGGGACTTGTGGGGGGAACCATTCCACAGCCGTGTGTCCCCGCCCCAAGAAGGGGGCGGAAAAGAAGGGCAGGGGTCCCCCAAAGCCTCCCCCACCTGTTGGGGGTAAAGGGGCCCAGTCCAATCAATTTGCAAGTGCTTGAGGGTTGGTTGGGCGACTACCACCCTCGCTCGAGAGCGGCTGCTCTCTTGCTAGGATTTTCGGAGGGATTTAGGATCCCTTACATGGGTGTTAGGAGGGCCTTCATGTCTGACAACCTTAGGTCGGTTGTTGGTCATGAAGACATTGTTAGGGAGAAGATTCGGAAGGAGGTGGCCGAGGGCAGGGTCCTCGGGCCCTTCCCGGAACCGCCCTTCCCGAATCTTCGTGTGTCTCCCTTAGGTGTGGTCCCCAAAAAGGCGAGTGGTGAATTTAGGTTGATTCACCATTTGTCTTTTCCAAA
Organism: Erythrolamprus reginae; assembly: GCF_031021105.1. Lineage (NCBI taxonomy): Eukaryota > Metazoa > Chordata > Lepidosauria > Squamata > Dipsadidae > Erythrolamprus > Erythrolamprus reginae. The sequence continues at coordinate 37,056,022 of NC_091963.1, read as the reverse complement.
AGGGGAGTCAGTGAATGACTTCATTCCTGACGAGCTTTGTTCGGTCCGGTATGCATCCTTTGATGCGGCCATGACTATGGTTAGGAAGTGTGGGACAGGAGCCCTTATGGGTAAATGTGACATTAAGTCGGCATTTCGGCTCCTCCCCATACACCCCGACAACTTTGAGCTGTTGGGCTTCCATTTCGAGGGTGGTTATTACGTGGACAGGGCTTTACCTATGGGTTGCTCTGTCTCGTGCTCTCTGTTCGAGAGTTTTAGCACCTTTTTGGAATGGGCGCTCAGGAGGCAAAGTGGTCTGGGTACTGTCGTTCACTACCTTGATGGTTTCTTGTTGGCGGGGCCTGCGCATTCGGAGCAATGCTTTGCTCTAATGCGGGACTTCGAAGCCCTTTGTGCTCACTTAAGGGTGCCTTTAGCCTCTGAGAAGACCGAAGGCCCCGCCACCAGGATTACTTTTCTGGGTATTGAATTGGACTCAGAGGAGCAATCTTCCAGATTGCCCCTGGAGAAGTTGCTCAAAATCCGAAGGAAGCTTGATGAGGTGCTGGACTGCCGGAAGGTTACCCTACGGCAGCTTCAGGAATTGGCGGGCATTCTTAATTTTGCCTGTTGGGTAGTTGTTCCTGGTAGGGCTTTTTCCAGGAGGTTGTATGACGCGATGAAGGGGCTCCGTTTGCCTCATCATCGTACCCGCCTCTGCGCTGGGGTCAGGGCTGACCTCAGCGTGTGGTGGGATTTCTTGGTCAGGTTTAATGGTTTGTCTTTCTGGAGGCACGAGCTTCTTTTGGAAGCTGAGTTGCAGCTCTGCTCTGATGCCGCGGGGACTTGTAGTTTCGGAGTAGTGTTCGGTGACCAGTGGTGCTGGTCGGCATGGCCTCCTGAATGGAGTGCCTCTTCGTTGGTTAAGGACCTGACGTTCTTGGAGCTCTTTCCCTTAATAGTGGCCTTAGAGCTTTGGGGGGAGCAGTTTAGGGACAAGACCGTGCACTTTTGGTGTGACAACCTAGCGGTTGTCCATGTGGTGAATGCCCTGTCCTCTAAGAGCGACAGGGTCATGCGGCTTGTCCACCATTTTGTGCACAGGTCCTTGTCCCTAAACGCATTGTTTTTGGCTAGGCATGTCCCCGGGTTGGATAACGGGGTCGCTGATGCCTTGTCCCGTGGTCAGTTGTCCAGGTTTTGGACCCTGGCCCCGTGGGCCCAAGAGTTGCCAGAAGCATTCCCCGGCCACCTCTGGAGTCTGGGGGGGATCCAGAGTGGTGGAGATACGAGGCATCCAGGGCAATCTCCTTGTCTGTAGCGCCCGGCACCCTCAGGACATACCAGCGTGCAGGTAGGAGTTTGGGGATTTCAGGCAGGGCAGGGGTTACCAACTTAGTTGGCCTGTCCCTGTAGAGCACCTGGCCGAGTTTTGCATCCAGCTTAGGCAGCGTGGCCTGTCAGTTAGGACGATCCGGTCCGGGTTAGCCGGCCTCGCCTTTCTGTCCAAGGCGGGGGGGGGTTTGCAGATTTTTCGGGTGACTTTCGCATCCGGAAGATGCTGGAAGGCTGGCTGAGGGAGCAAGCGGGGGCCCCTGGTGACACTCGTTGGGCTCTGACGGTGGAGCAGCTGTCTTTAATTAACGGGGTTTTTGACAGTCTGTGTGCCTCATTGTACGAGGCCCGTCTTTTTAGGGCAGCGACTTGTGTCATGTTTTTTGGGGCCCTCAGGGTCAGCGAGGCCATGCGTCGTCTCAGGCTGACATTCTGCTCTGGGCCTTCCAGTACGCTGATCTGGCCTTTAGACAAGGGGGGGTATCCCTTGTAGTAAGGCAGTCTAAGACGGATCAGCTACACAGAGGGGTTATCCAGCTTAGTGCAGCCGCCGACCAGTCGGTGTGTCCGGTGGCCGCCCTACAGCTTTATTGTGGTCTGCGGGGGTCAGGGCAAGGGTACCTGTTTAGGCATTGGGACAGTACCCCTCTGACCCGTTACCAATTTTGGGTGCTAGTGTCCAGGGCAATGGCCCGGGTAGGCATGGATCCCGCCGGTTATGGAACGCATTCGTTCCGCATCGGCGCCGCCACTAGCGCGGCACTTTCTGGTTTCCCGGCACATCGGATTCGGGAGATCGGCCGCTGGCGGTCAGCAGCATATTTGGGTTATGTTAGGCCCACTGAGGATCCTAGGCAGGGCTTAGGCTGGGTAACCTCTCTGTGTGTGTCCTCTTGCAGGTCCCCAGGCTAACATGAAACCGACCGCGCTGCTGTGTGGCCACAGCATGATATTTTGGGCCGGCCGCTCAGCAGCCAGGAGCGCCATCGGGACCCAGCTGTCCCTGGGGCAGTGGGTCAAGGTTGCCTGGATGGGCCGGAGAGGTATGCGGTGGGAGGGTCTCCTACCGGCATTGCTGGGCGGTGAGCATTCTGTGGCTGCGCCCGGCAGTATGGCTGGGGCGGCTCCTCGGGGTCGTGCCCAGGTGGGTTTGGGTGGGCAGCGTCCTGTGGCCGCACCCAGGTGGCTGGTATTGCACTTAGGAGGCAATGACCTGTGCATGCTGGGAGGCCTGGCGCTGATCATCCAGGCACGCGAAGACCTGCAAAGGCTTCGTGAGGTGTGGCCCACCACGCAAGTGGTGTGGTCAGAGATCCTACCTAGGATCGTGTGGAGGGATGCCTCTTCCCTTAGGGCCATTCACCGGGCGAGACGTAGGGTGAATAGGGCTCTGGGTAAAACAGTTAGGGAACTAGGTGGGGTTGTAGTGGCCCATCCCCTTATCACAATAGACCGGCCATGGCTTTACCGGGCCGACGGCGTTCACCTGTCAGAACAGGGGAACGCCATTTTCTTACAGGACCTGCAGCGGTCTCTGCGTGAGCTGGCGCAGCTAGAGGGGGGAGTCGGGGGGCCAAGATAGAGATCTGACCCCCGCTCCGTGGCAGGTTAGGGGCGGAAAACTGGGGTGGTTTAGCAACCGCGCGTTCTCCCTTGGGCATCTTTGGGGATGATTGACAGGTTCTCCGCAAGCTCATGGAGGGAGTGCCTGCCTGAGCAGCTGGGGGGAACCTGTCTTTGGGTCCTGCACCTTTAATTCCCGGATTCGGGGTAGCCGGTGGGACCCCCCTCATGCAAAGCATGGCAGGGTTGCAGGTGATGGACTGGTCCCTCACCTGGACTTGCATTGAGATACGCCCATGAGTTGCCCAGGAAGTTTTTTGTCATAACGTCATTTCCGCCCCGGAAGTATTTGTTTGACCCTGCAGGTCCATTTCCGGGTCATAGTTGATTATGCTAATTTATGCAAATTTAATGAATAAATTATGCAAATTTATGTTAATAAAAATGACCCAGTTTAAATCCAGCTCTTGTGTCCGTGTCGTTACTCCGTCTCTCCAGCAATTGCAGCACCGGACTTACCCGGCAGCAGGCTTTGCTGGAGGGACCGGGAGACACCGGACCCTCATGGCGGCCGCCATCTTGAATCCCGAGCGAAGTCTCGTGAGATGAGACTTTGCTCGGGAGTTCGGGCCTGTCTGGCCCGGCTGCTGATTGGTCCGGGCGGGGCCTGCTTGCCCTATATAAGGGCGAGCAGGCCCGGGGCTCTTCCTTTTCGCCTGGACAGCAAGCCATGAGCAGACACCCGCCCGCCCTCCCTATTTTGCAGTGTGCTTAGGGGTCGCCATTAGGGGGCCGAATGGGAATTTTTTGCAGTTCTGCCTCTTAGCCGGGCTGTTTTTTCGCCCATTCCACACTGAGGAGATGGATGTGCGGTTAGGGGGTGCTTGCATTTATTAGGTTAATTGGCTTACCTTTGGTCATTTGGGTAGGCAGGTTAGGGGCGGAAAACTGGGGTGGTTTAGCAACCGCGCGTTCTCCCTTGGGCATCTTTGGGGATGATTGACAGGTTCTCCGCAAGCTCATGGAGGGAGTGCCTGCCTGAGCAGCTGGGGGGAACCTGTCTTTGGGTCCTGCACCTTTAATTCCCGGATTCGGGGTAGCCGGTGGGACCCCCCTCATGCAAAGCATGGCAGGGTCGCAGGTGATGGACTGGTCCCTCACCTGGACTTGCATCGAGATACGCCCATGAGTTGCCCAGGAAGTTTTTTGTCATAACGTCATTTCCGCCCCGGAAGTATTTGTTTGACCCTGCAGGTCCATTTCCGGGTCATAGTTGATTATGCTAATTTATGCAAATTTAATGAATAAATTATGCGAATTTATGTTAATAAAAATGACCCAGTTTAAATCCAGCTCTTGTGTCCGTGTCGTTACTCCGTCTCTCCAGCAATGGAATATTCAGAATAGTTACATTAATGATTAATTATTATTAATGATTAATGGTTGATTGATGCAAAATGTATAGATATGATATGAACATCACTGATTATATCAAGATATGTGAATATCGATGTATGAATGGAGTTTGTGGATGAAAATTTAAAAAATTAAAAAGCAGTGAAGAAATGGATTGAAAATGTGGCTCAAATTAGTATAGGTTTGTCTGTCTGTCTGTCTGTCTGTCTGTCTGTCTGTCTGCCTGCCTTTATGTTTTATGTCTGTGTGCGAATATGGCTTTCCTTTTATGAAAATTTGAATAAATGTAAATTGTAAAGGAAATAAAAAATAAAAATAAAATACCCAAATAACGATAATAAAACAGTTCCTTGGGGTAAAAAAATCCCCACTTTTTAAAAATTATACTTGACCCCAAGCTCAGTTGGTGCAGTAAAATGAGTTGCTCTACTACAATGTAAACTGAATTACTGCTTCAGTTGCCAATTGTTGTATAAAGAAATAATATTTTGAAAGTGAAAATTACCAACCAATTTTGCTGATTATATATATTTATTATAAGCTGTACAATAAACACACAACACAGAATAAAATTTCATTCTAGGGTAGAGAGAGAAAAAAATTCTAAAAGGTTCCCTTTTCTATAGTGCTAGAAAACGGTTCCTATGTTTTACAACACTGCCTTGTACTTCTTTTCTTATTCTTTTACTTGGATAAAATAAACAAAGTGCATAGCAGGGTTTCTTGTAATGAACTTTCTTTGCAATTGCACCAGGACATTCTCTATGCTGCCTGGCCATTTCATTTAAAGGGACTTTTTATTAGTGAACACTCACTGGTTATTTAAACCACAGGGGTCTTTGCAGGTAGAGGTACAATTTAAGGACAGAAAACTGAAAGCAACGATTTATATATTTTTAAATAAACACATTCCATTTGTATTCATAGATTCAGAATGCCATACTATCAACAGTTTTTCTAGGTAGTTAGATGGAAACGTCTTTTTATTTTGAAGGAAATTTAAAGAGAACACCAGAAATGTGTTGATTGTAGTTATTTTAAATGTCCAATTTAAATTCAAAATATAATTCTTTCAAAAATTATCCAGTGAAATAGTATAGTGCAAAATACATTGTAATTTATTTAAAGCCTAACTTTAAACAAATGCTTTATAAATCACTTCTAGTTGGTTCAAAGGTATGGGAAATAATATTTTTGTTTTGTGATATGAAAGCGATTGGACCATGCATTGTGCAAAATGCAGTCGCGTGAGCAGTCATGGGACTACCCAGACATGTACATATTTCTCCAACACTCCATGGACTACATTGGCTGCTAATTGGTTTCTGGACTCAATTCAAAGTGTTAGTTATGACCAATAAACCCTTACATGGTATTGGGCCAGAATACCTATGAGACCGCCTTCTGCCACATGAATCCCAGCGACTGGTCATCCCACAGAGTTGGCCTTCTCCAGGTCCCATCAACTAGACAACGTTGGTTGGCGGTGCTTAGGGGAAGAGCCTTCTCTTTGAGGGCCCCAGCCCTCTGGAATCATCTCTCCCTGGAGATTCATATTGCCCACACCCTCCTTGCTTTCTGCAAGAAAGTTAAAACTCATTTATGCCACCAGGCTTGGGGCCATTAGATTCTTGCCCCCTGGCTGATGAATATGCTGAGAGAAAGTTGATTGAATGGGAATGACTGCTTTTTTATGGCTTTTGGATTTTTTAGATTTTATATTTAATTCAATGGATCTGAAATGTTATACATTTTTTTTATTATATGTTGTAAGCCACCCCGAGTCCTCAGAGAGAGGTGGCATAAAAGTCAAACAAACAAACAAACAAATAAATTGTTATGCAAGAGGAAACAACAGATTTTCAGCCTCCCAACCCATAGTTTATTCAGGATGATGCAGGCAGGCACATGCTAAAACTTAGAGTGAAACTAGCTGCTGGGAGGCAAATTGCTGGGAGATATAGGCAGAGGCAGAATTAGAGGCCGCTGTCCCCTAAAAGAAGCCGCTGCTGGGACCAGCAAACTTGGTGCCTGCCTCATCATAGCCAAAGCTATGCTGCTCCCATGGACGAAGGCAGAGAGGCAAGAGGTAAGGAGATGTGGGGGAGGTGGGTTTGGGGGTGGGAGAGAAAAAATCCTCAATTTTAAACTTCTCCCATAGGAAATAAAATCTGGGAACCAATTAAATCCATTTCCATTATTTCCTATGGGGAAAATTGTTTCGGATAATGACTTTTTCAGTTTACAACCTCCCCCCTGTTTTTTTCAGGTGTTCAGATCCTATATTTTGGGCACCAAATGGGTTAAGTAAATCATGTCTAGATTGATAACCAGCTTGATAGGTGATCACAATGGACTGTACGCTACCACATTCTCTCATTAGTTGCTCTGTCTCCTCATCTTTCTGTTTCTGCTCTGGTCGTTGGGATACATGAGACAGAAGATGGTCCCATAAATAGCCTGGTCCTAAGCCATATAGGGCTTTATAGGTAACTACCAGCACTTTGCATTGTGTTCAGAGATCAACTGATAGCCAATGCAGCTTGTGGAGTGTTGGAGAAACGTGGGTATATAAGAAAGCCCACGATCGCTCATGTGGCTGCATTTTAGACTACTTGCAGTCTCCAAATACTTTTCAAAGGTAGTCCCATGTAGAGAGCATTACAATAGTCGATCCTTGAGGTGATGAGGGCATGACTGAGTGTAAGGAGAGGCTCCCTATCCAGATAAGGCCACAAATGGTGCACCAGGCAAACCTGAGCAAATGTCCCCTTCACCACAGCTGATAAATGATGTTCCAGGTTCAGCTGTGCATTGAAGAGGAGATCCAAGGTGCAGACCTTCTCTGAGGGAGTCATAGATTTCCTCCCTCCACAGTAATGAAAGGACAGATGGACGTTTCCTTTCGAGGAAGCACCCATAGCCATTCCATCTTGTTGCGGTTGAGCTTGAGCCTGTTGGCACACATCCAGACCCTCACAGCTTTCAGACACTGGCACATTACCTGCACTGCTTCACTGAGTTGGCACGGGATGGGAAATGTACAGCTGAGGATCATCAGTGTACTGATGGTAACTCACTCTATTTTGGAGGATGATCTAACCCAGTGGTTTCATGTAAATATTAAACAGTACAGGGGAGAAGATAGACCCCTGAGGTACCCCATATGGGAGAAACTTAGGAGCTGACCTCTGCCTCCCCACTAACACCAAGTGCAACCAACTAGATAGGTAACAGGAGAACCACCAAAGAATGGTGTCCCCCACTCCCAATGGTGTCCCCTATCAGATGGATTCATAATAGAGTGACCAACTACACTCAACATATAGTCCTCAATGGAACTGCATCTATATGGAAGGAGGTATGCAGTAGAGTACTCCAAGGCTGTTTTAGGCTCAGTACTCTTCAACATCTTCATCAATGATTTGATGGGGAACCCATCAAATTTGCAGATGATACCAAGCTATCAGGAATTGCCAACACTTCAGAAGATGGGGTTAAGATACAGAAGGATTTTGAACATTGGGAGCTATCTAACAAAATGAAATTCAATGGTGAAAGTTCAATTCAAAGTTCTAGCCAAGAAAAATAAAATGCACAGGTACAATATACGTGGTAACTATGAGAGGGATCTTGGAGTCCTAGTGGGCAACCATTTAAATATGAGCCAGCAGTGACCAGCAGCTTCCAAAAAAGTTAACACAGTTTTAGACTGCATAAACAGAGGGATAGAATCAAGATCACATGACGTATTAATACCACTTTATAAGGTAAGATCACACTTGGAATACTGCATTCAGTTCTACTTGCCAAGATATAAAAAAGATATTGAGACTCTAGAAAGAATGCAGAGAAGAGCAACAAGGCTGATTAGATGACTGGAGACTAAAACATGAAAAACGGTTGCAGGAACTGGGTATGTCTAATTTAATGAAAAGAAGGACAAGGGGAGACATGATAGCAGTGTTCTAATATATCAGGGGATGTCACAAACCTATTCTCCAAAGCACCTGAGAGTAAGTAGAACAAGAAGCAATAGATGGAAACTAATCAAGCAGAGAAGCAACTTAGAATGAAAGAGAAATTTCCTGATCATTAGAACAATTAATCAGTGGAACAACTTGCCTGCAGAATGCTCCAACACTGGAAGTTTTTAAGAAGATGTTGGATGATCATTTATTTGAAATGGTGTAGGACAGTGATGGTGAACCTTTTTTGGTTCGCGTGCCAAAAGGGTTGGTGTGGGTGTGTTGGTATGCATGCACATGACCATACCCCTTTCTTCCTCACACACACATACGCACCCCCCACATATTGCCCCCGCACATGTGCACAGGCCTCACTGAAGCCTGAAATATTTAAAAAAACCAGGCAAACGGGCAAACCAGAAGTTCAGAAAAACAGACTTTAATTTGCCTGTTGTGTTGTTTTTTGCACTCCAGAGGGTTCAGTGAAGCCTCCTGAATTCCTGGAGTGCAAAAAAATAATACAATGGGCAAACCAGAAGTCCATTTCCGAACTTCCAGTATGTCCATTCGATGGGGGTTTTTTTGCACTCTGGGGCTTCAGGGAAGTTCCCTTGAAGCATCTGGAGGGCAAAATAGCCTTCCCAAGGCTGAAAATCAGTTGGCCAGCACATGTATGCACGCTGGAGCTAACATAGGATAAGATTTTACATGCCCTCTGAAATGGCTCTGCCTGCCACCTGTGGCATGCGTGCCATAGGTTTACCATTATGGATGTAGGATTTCCTGTGTAGGCAGGGGGTTGGACTAGAAGGCCCCAAAGGTCTCTTCCAACTCTGTTATTCTGTTCTGTTCCGTTCCGTTCTGTTCCACTACACTACACTCCATTCCACTACACTCTATTCTTTTCTACATACAACGTGATAAAATGGACTAGATTTTTGTATCTGTTTGTGCTTTGCAAAATAGCCATGAGGACAAAAACATTTCTTATAGAATACGATTTCTGCAAATGTCATTCTGCAATATATTTATATGATTTGAACTAAAACTGGAGTATGATTAATGAAAACGTATTTAAAAGACAAATAAGGAAATTGAACATGGTTAAATGTGTATAAAATGTAGGGTGAAAAATGTATTCTAATATAGAAAATAATACAATACAGAATAATAATATAATATAATATAATATAGTATAGTATAGTATAGTATAGTATAATATAATATAATATAATATAATATAATATAATATAATATAATATAATATAATATAATATAATATAATATAATATAATATAATATAATATAATATAATATAATATAATATAATATAATATATAATATAATATAATATAATATAATATAATATAATATAACATAACATAATATAATATACTATAACATAATATAATATAATATAGAAAACATTTTACTTTTTTTTAACTGAACCTAATTCATGATTTATTTAAATAACCCGATTATAATAGTATTTTTTTGTTACAATCATTATATTTGTATGTGGATAAGAACCTGAGACACATAGCAATAGGTTCTAATAAGAGATATGGGACTTGGACTCATCCATTTCCTCTTGATATCAGCCTTTTTCAGTAGCAACACCTGCACAATCTCCATTCATTTCATTGGGACTCACTTAGTTCTATTGGATAAAATATCCATGTATCACATCAAGTACTAAACAGAATGCCAAAGTCAATCAATGCTGAAAAGATTAGAAGCAGAGCAATTTTTCTGCTTCAAAAAATTCTTCTCCACTAGAGCTGAAACATGAAATAACACTTAGCCATGACAACTCGGTAATAATTTCTCCTGTTGAAGCAATAGTAACATTTTCACACAGCAGAAAATACAATTACCAAAGTACAGAATTTATTTAGACCAGCCTTGGGGTAGAAAAACCTGTAAATTTCATTTCAGTCACGTTTTCATTATTCCAACTATAATTTTGCTTTAGCTCCATTTCCACACACTGTATATTGCTGGAGAGACGGAGTAACGACACGGACACCAGAGCTGGATTTAAATTGGGTCATTTTTATTAACATAAATTTGCATAATTTATTCAATACTTTGCATAAATTAGCATAATCAACTATGACCCGGAAATGGACCTGCAGGGTCAAACAAATACTTCCGGGGCGGAAATGACGTTATGCCAAAAAACATTCCTGGGCAACTCATGGGCGTATCTCGATGCAAGTCCAGGTGAGGGCCAGGCCGTCACCTGCGACCCTGCCATGCTGTGCATGAGGGGGGTCCCACCGGCTAACTGGAATCCGGGAATTAAAGGTGCAGGACCCAAAGACAGGTTCCCCCCAGCTGCTCAGACAGAAACTCCCTCCATGAGCTTGCGGAGAACCTGTCAATCATCCCCAAAGATGCCCAAGGGAGAACGCGCGGTTGCTAAACCACCCCAGTTTTCCGCCCCTAACCTGCCTACCCAAATGACCAAAGGTAAGCCAATTAACCTAATAAATGCAAGCACCCCCTAACCGCTCATCCATCACCTCAGTGTGGAATGGGCAAAAAAACAGCTCGGCTAAGAGGCAGAACTGCAAAAAATTCCCATTCGGCCCCCTAAGGGCGACCCCTAAGCACACTGCAAAATAGTGGAGGGTGGGCAGGTGTCTGCTCGAGGCTCTGCAGTCCGGGCGAAAAGGGAGAGCCCCGGGCCTGCTCGCCCTTATATAGGGCAAGCAGGCCCCGCCCGGACCAATCAGGAGCCTGGCCAATTAGGCCTGATCTCCCGAGCGAAGTCTCGCATCGCGAGACTTCGCCCGGGATCCAAAATGGCGGCTGCCATGAGGGACCGTGTCTCCCGGTCCCTCCAGCAAAGCCTGCCGCCGGGTAAGTCCGGCGCTGCCATTGCTGGAGAGACGGAGTAACGACACGGACACCAGAGCTGGATATAAATTGGGTCATTTTTATTAACATAAATTTGCATAATTTATTCAATACTTTGCATAAATTGGCATAATCAACTATGACCCGGAAATGGACCTGCAGGGTCAAACAAATACTTCCGGGGCGGAAATGACGTTATGCCAAAAAACATTCCTGGGCAACTCATGGGCGTATCTCGATGCAAGTCCAGGTGAGGGCCAGGCCGTCACCTGCGACCCTGCCATGCTGTGCATGAGGGGGGTCCCACCGGCTAACCGGAATCCGGGAATTAAAGATGCAGGACCCAAAGACAGGTTCCCCCCAGCTGCTCAGGCAGAAACTCCCTCCATGAGCTTGCGGAGAACCTGTCAATCATCCCCAAAGATGCCCAAGGGAGAACGCGCGGTTGCTAAACCACCCCAGTTTTCCGCCCCTAACCTGCCACAGGAGTGGGGGTCAGATCTCTATCTTGGCCCCCCGACTCCCCCCTCTAGCTGCGCCAGCTCACGCAGAGACCGCTGCAGGTCCTGTAAGAAAATGGCGTTCCCCCGCTCAGACAGGTGAACGCCATCGGCCCGGTAAAGCCATGGCCGGTCTATTGTGATAAGGGGATGGGGCACTACAACCCCACCTAGTTCCCTAACTGTTTTACCCATAGCCCTATTCACCCGTCGTCTAGCCCGGTGAATGGCCCTAAGGGAAGAGGCGTCCCTCCACACAAGCCTAGGTAATATTTCTGACCACACCACTTGCGTGGTGGGCCATACCTCGTGAAGCCTTCGCAGGTCTTCGCGTGCCTGGATGATCAGCGCCAGGCCTCCCAGTATGCACAGGTCATTGCCACCTAAGTGCAATACCAGCCACCTGGGTGCGGCCACAGGATGCTGCCCACCCAAACCCACCTGGGCACGACTCCAGGAGCCGCCCCCCATACTGCTGGGCGCAGCCACAGAATGCTGACCGCCCAGCAACGCCGGTAGGAGACCCTCCCACCGCATACCTCTCCGGCCCATCCAGGCAACCCTGACCCACTGCCCCAGGGACAGCTGGGTCCTGACGGCGCTCCTGGCCGCCAGGCGGCCGGCCCAGAAAATCATGCTGGCCACACAGCAGCGCCGTCGGTATCACGTTAGCCTGGGGACCTGCAAGAGGACACACACACAGAGAGGTTACCTAGCCTGAACCCTGCCTAGGATCCTCAGCGGGCCTAACATAATCCAAATATGCCGCTGACCGCCAGCGGCCGATCTCCCGAATCCACTGGGCCGGGAAACCAGAAAGTGCCGTGCTAGTGGCGGCGCCGATACGGAACGAATGCGTTCCATAACCGGCGGGATCCATGCCCACCTGGGCCATTGCCCTGGAAACTAACGCCCAAAATTGTAAACGGGTCAGAGGGGTACCGTCCCAATGCCTAGACAGGTACCCCGGACCTGACCCCCGCAGACACAATAAAGCTGTAGGGCGGCCACCGTACACACCAATTGGTCGGCGGCCGCACTAAGTAAGATGGTAACCCCTCTGCGAAGCTGATCTGTCTTAGACCGCCTTACCACAAGGGACACCCCCCCTTGTCTAAAGGCCAGATCAGCGTACTGGAAGGCACGGAGCGAATTGTCAGCCAGAGATGAGGCCAGGCGTCGCTGACCCTAAGGGCCCCAAAAAACATGACACAAGTCGCTGCCCAAAAAGGACGGGCCTCTACAATGAGGAACACAGACTGCCAAAAACCACGTTGATTAAAGACAGCTGCTCCACCGCCAGAGCCCGACGAGTGTCACCAGGGGCCCCCGCTTGCTCCCTCATCCAGCCTTCCAGCACCTTCCGGATGTGAAAGTCACCCGAAAAATCTGCAAACCCCCCCGCCTTGAACAGAAAGGCGAGGCCGGCTAACCTGGACCGGATCGTCCTAACTGACAGGCCACGCTGCCTAAGCTGGACGCAGAACTCAGCCAGGCGCTCTACAGGGACAGGCCAGCGAAGCTGGTAACCCCTGCCCTGCCTGAAATCCCCAAACTCCTTACCCGCACGCTGGTATGCCCTAAGGGTGCCGGGCGCTACAGACAAGGGGATTGCCCGGGATGCCTCGTCTCTCCACCACTCTGGATCCCTCCCAGACTCCAGAGGTGGTCGGGGAACTCCTCTGGCACCTCTCGGGCCCACGGGGCCAGGGTCCGAAACCTGGACAACTGACCACGGGACAAGGCATCAGCGACCCCGTTATCCAACCCGGGGACGTGCCTAGCCAAAAATAATGCGTTTAGGGACAAGGACCTGTACACAAAATGGCGGACAAGCCGCATGACCCTGTCGCTCTTAGAGGACAGGGCATTCACCACATGGACAACCGCTAGGTTGTCACACCAAAAGTGCACGGTCTTGTCCCTAAACTGCTCCCCCCAAAGCTCTAAGGCCACTATTAAGGGGAAGAGCTCCAAGAACGTCAGGTCCTTAACCAACGAAGAGGCACTCCATTCCGGAGGCCATGCCGACCAGCACCACTGGTCACCTAACACTACCCCGAAACCACAAGTCCCCGCGGCATCAGAGCAGAGCTGCAACTCAGCTTCCAAAAGAAGCTCGTGCTGCCAGAAAGACAGACCATTAAACCTGACCAAGAAATCCCGCCACACGCCAAGGTCAGCCCTGACCCCAGCGCAGAGGCGGGTACGATGATGGGGCAAACGGAGCCCCTTCATCGCGTCATACAACCTCCTGGAAAAGGCCCTACCAGGAACAACTACCCGACAGGCAAAATTAAGAATGCCTGCCAATTCCTGAAGCTGCCGTAGGGTAACCTTCCGGCAGCCCAGCACCTCATCAAGCTTCCGCTTAATCTTAACCAACTTCTCTAGGGGCAGTCTGGAAGATTGCTCCTCTGAGTCCAATTCAATACCCAGAAAGGTCATCCTGGTGGCGGGGCCTTCGGTCTTCTCAGAGGCTAAAGGCACCCCTAATTGAGCACAAAGGGCTTCGAAGTCCCGCATCAGAGCAAAACATTGCTCCGAATGCGCAGGCCCCGCCAACAGGAAATCATCAAGGTAGTGAACGACAGTACCCAGACCACTTTGCCTCCTGAGCGCCCACTCCAAAAAAGTGCTAAAACTCTCGAAAAGCGAGCACGAGACAGAGCAACCCATGGGCAAGGCTCTGTCCACGTAATAACCCCCCTCGAAATGGAAGCCCAACAGCTCAAAGTCGTCTGGGTGTATGGGGAGGAGCCGGAATGCCGACTTAATGTCGCATTTACCCATAAGGGCTCCCACCCCACACTTCCTAACCATAGTCACGGCTGCATCAAAGGACGCATACCGGACTGAACACAGCTCGTCAGGAATGAAATCATTCACTGACTCCCCTTTTGGAAAAGACAAATGGTGAATCAACCTAAATTCACCACTCGCCTTTTTGGGGACCACACCTAAGGGAGACACATGAAGATTCGGGAAGGGCGGTTCCGGGAAGGGCCCGAGGACCCTGCCCTCGGCCACCTCCTTCCGAATCTTCCCCCTAACAGTGTCTTCATGACCAACAACCGACCTAAGGTTGTCAGACATGAAGGCCCTCCGAACACCCATGTAAGGGATCCTAAATCCCTCCGAAAAACCTAGCAAGAGAGCGGCCGCTCTCGAGCGAGGGTGGTAGTCACCCAACCACCCCTCAAGCACTCGTAAATTAATTGGGCTGGGCCCCTTTTCCCCCAGCAGGCGGGGGAGGCTTTGGGAGACCCAAGCCCTTCTTTTCATCCCCCTTCTTGGGGCGGGGGCACACGGCTGCGGAATGGTTCCCCCCACAACTCCCGCAGGCGTGACGAAACCTGCAAATGGGACGAAAACATGCCCCCTTCGCAGCGAACTCGTGACACACCAAAGAGGCCCCTTTCCCGACAGCACCCGCCACGGCCTCCTCTTCCATAAAGTGACCGCTATCGGTCCTATCACAGCCCTCCTTCCCTGACATATGCGTGGCCTGGAACCACAGGTCCGGAACCACCATATCCCAGGGCAAGTAGGGGTCATGGGCAATACGCATCCTGAACCCCTTATCGTAATGCCTCCATATGGTGCCCCCATATTCAAAGTGGGCCCTCGCTATAAGGTCGATGTACTTCAGCAAGGCAGCGGCCCTACCCGGCTGCCTCTGAATTACCACCGACGCAAAGGTCAAAAAAGCGTACAGCCAAGAGCTGAAACACTTTGTGACCTTTGTTTTCTTAACCTTCTCCCCAGGCACCACCTCCTTGTCTTGCTTGGGGACCTCCCTGTTTAGAATGGAGAAAAGGTCGACATACTCCCCCCGCCATATTGCTTCCTTCACCGACGGGTGGAGATGATAACCTAAAGGTGTTGCGGGCAACCCACAAGGGATGGCCCCAGGCTTGATGCTGGCGAACGGGTCCCACACTGTGGTGGCCCCCAACCCAGCACACCAAGCCCCGAAGGATACACAAAAGGGGGCGGTGGCATAATGGCCGGCGGAGGAGGGATCCAACCCCCCACCCCCGCCCCAGGTGGGAAAGACACCCCTGGCGCCCCCACTGGCGGGGCAGGCGGAGACCAGACCTGCCCGCATGTGCCCGCAGCAGCCCCCATGAAGCTGTTGCCACTCCCCAATGCAGGCGGGATAAACCCGGGACCCTGCACAGGAAGGAGCGGTGATGTGCCTACATGTGGTGCGACCTCACCTGCTCCGTAAGGGGTAGAAGCCATCCACGGTGGGCCCATCCTTGTTGGGCCCTGGAACGAAGACCACTGCCCCGACTGGGCCATCTGCCCGGTCTGGGCCGTCTGCCCGGTGTGGGCCATCTGCCCGGTGTGGGCCGTCTGTGTGTTGTGGGCCACTTGCCCCTCTGGGGTTGACTCCTCTTCGGGGTCGGTGCCCCATGCTGCGGTGGCAGTCGTGGGAAGCCCCTCCAGGCCTGCACCCGACCGCCACCTCTCCAAGTCATCAAGCCGCTCCAAGACCCTGGCCCAGGAGAGAGAAGGGGAAATCTCGGGTTGAGGGACTGTGGGCATAAACCCCACCACCCCCCCGCCGGGATCCCACCCTGGGGCCCCTCTGCCGCAGCCCGAGCCCAGGCAGACGGCCTGGCAGCCCTCCTGGGCCGCACCACTGGTTGGGGCGGCGGGCCCTGAGCTTGACGCTTTTTAGGAGCCATGACCCTAACTTGTAGTCTAGTAGCAAACAAAAGAGGAGAAGGGGGCGTGACAAATCCCCCCCCGAAGTCCCTGCACCCCCAGGCAAGGCCTGCCCTAACCAGCAGGCCTTGAAGCGCAAACCTCCCAGGAGGCCAAACCACCAACCCCTCCCAGACGGTGGCAGGAAGGCCCCACCACCAGGCCTTTTATGACAAGGCCTCAAGCCCCCAGGAAGACCCCTGCGGGCCCGCGAGGCCACCCAAGGGCAGCACACCACACCACCACCAACGATGCTAATGCGGCTCCAAACCGGAGCGGAGCCCAGCCGATGCTGGCTCCGCTGTGACAAGAAGGGCTTCTCGCTGTCCTACAGGCCACAAAATGGCGCCTCGCACGAGGCCGTCCACAAAATGGCCGCCGCGAGCAAACTGACAAATGTCTGCTCGAGGCTCTGCAGTCCGGGCGAAAAGGGAGAGTCCCGGGCCTGCTCGCCCTTATATAGGGCAAGCAGGCCCCGCCCGGACCAATCAGGAGCCTGGCCAATTAGGCCTGATCTCCCGAGCGAAGTCTCGCATCGCGAGACTTCGCCCGGGATCCAAAATGGCGGCCGCCATGAGGGACCGTGTCTCCCGGTCCCTCCAGCAAAGGCTGCCGCCGGGTAAGTCCGGCGCTGCCATTTCTCCTAATTTACCCAGTTTGCAGATACAGATTTTGTGTGCATATTTATACAAGCAACCTTCTGTAGTGAATGCTTGCACAACTCTTGTATTTCTGGACTACTGCCTTCCCAGGAGCACTGGATTATGTTATATCCACCCAGATACTCTTATTTATTAATTATGCAACCCCAGATGTTGGACTGTATATGGGCTAATATCCATATATGATATAACTGCAGGGATCTTTGCATGTTTAGTTGTATATGATCCATCCCTTGAATCCAGTTCTCTGCCTTCTCGGAGAAGAATAAATAATCAAGTATTCTTAGTGAATTCTTAGGATCACTCTCAAAGTTTTTATGACAATTTATTAATTATTTTCACTTAAACTCTTCTATAAAAGCCAAATTCATATAAATGGATAAATCCATAGGGAAAACAGATATTTAATCAGAAGGCAATTTAACTAAATAATTTTTAAAAAGGAAACAAAATTAGAAGTGATTTTTTCAGAAAATTGAAATCTTGGACAAGTTGGACTTTTCCTTGCTGACACTACTTACGCTCTCTCTCTCTCTCATTGAGCTATAGATATAATATAGAGAATTTTGTCCATTTTTAAAATAAAATTTTCTTTAGTTATAGACAAAGAAACTAGAAGAACCATTTCATCCAATTTCTCAGAGAGGTAGAGCAATTCTTCAACAAGGCCTAACAGACAAGGTTTATCTTTAGCAGTAACCAATAACCCAACTTAATTCCCTTTTTCATAAGATTTACTTTTTTCCTGCTACATTTTGCTATTTCAAGTGGTTTTTGTTTTTTTGCTTTTTATTGTTTTGTTCTGTGTAATTGAGTTTGTATTCAACCCTGGCAACTGCCTCTATAAACCATTGCAGTTTCTTTGATGAGATGTTTTAGAAGTAGTTTGCCATTGCCTTCTTACTAGAGCAGAGGCACAGTGAGCGGCATCAGACTAGCAGTAGCCTTCATACCAGAAGTGGATTGTTACCATTTTGGAATGATTCAGGCAAACTGCTTGTTATGATTTTGTGCAGTTTGGTAAACCAGCAAATCCCACTATTGGCTGTCCCCACCCAACCCACCCTACTCTGCCCTGCTCCATCCCACTCTGCCCCCTGATCCTCCCTCTCCTTTATCACCTCTCTTGCCTTGACCAGTGGCACGAATCCCAGCGACCAGTTAGGTTCCACAGAGTGGGCCTTCTCCGGGTCCCGTCAACTAAACAATGTTGTTTGGCGGGACCCAGGGGAAGATCCTTCTCTGTGGAAGCCCCGGCCCTCTGGAACCAACTCCCCCCAGAGATTAGAATAGCCCCCACCCTCCTTGCCTTTCGTAAGCTCATCAAAACCCACCTCTGCCGTCAGGCATGGGGGAACTGAGATATTCTTTCCCCCTAGGCTTCTACAATTTATGCATGGTATGTTTGTTTGTATGTATGATTGGTTTTATAACAAGGGTTTTTAGCTGTTTTAGTATTGGATTTCTACATGCTGTTTTTATCACTGTTGTTAGCCACCCCGAGTCCACGGAGAGGGGCGGCATACAAATCCAATAAACAAACAAACAAATAATAATAATAATAATAATAATAATAATAATAATAATAATAATAATAATAATAGTCATGCTCTCTGGCTTGCTCGCCCGGACCACATGATCCAGCTGATTTCTGCATCTTACCCATTTGCCTGCTTTTGGCGCAACCTACCACACTGGCCATGCGGTTCAACTGTTCTCCACACCTCGTTCCCCTTGCCCACTTGCCTGCCTTCATTATGGCCTATCTTGCTGGCAATGTGGCCCAATGGATCTCTGCACCTCGCTTGCCTTGCTCACCACAGTTGCCCATGAAGGTAAGCTTCCTTTTTGGCCTGGCCCTCACCATCTTTATGCCCACATGCCAACTGCTCGGGACCCAGGGGACATGCCAGTACCTTTCTCTGTTCTTCCCTGATGCCTCTGCCCACATGCCACCCTTTCACCCTTCACCTTTGGTTGGGGTACACACTAGTCCTTGGCTCTTGCCTTCCCCACCCATATGCCACCTCTGACCACAACTGTACCCCCATACCAAAACAATTTATTTGACCTGTGGCCTGCCACAATCAGCTGTGGGGTTGCAGGGAGGCAAGATAGATGCAATATTAAACTGTTAACCAGAGCATACAAAACCAGAGCATTTGCCAAAAAAATTCTCGAATAGAGATTGCCCATCTGAAATCCACACTACATATTAGACACTAGAGTCCAGAAATATTTCACAAGAACAGCCATCGCGCCCCCCCCCCCACTCCTCTGCTCACAACAGAAAACTTTATTTGACCAGATTTGAAATTTTGGGTTTAGAAAATCTAGAAGGGCATCGCCTTCGATCTGATCTAAATGTACTGTAGTTCATAAAATCATCTAGCACAATGTTCCCCTAGTCAATAAATACTTCAGCGTCAACCACAACAACACATACGCGCAAAATATATTCAAACTCAATGCTCAAAACTTCACTGCAGAAAATATGACTTCAGCAACAGAGAGATCAATGCATGGAATGCACTGCCTAACTCTGTGGTTTCTTACCCAAACTCCAAAAACTTTAACTTTAGACTGTCTACTGTTGATCTCATCCCATTCCTAAAAGGTCTGTAAGGGGTGTGCATATCGCACCATCATGCTTACTGTCCCTGCCCTACTGTCCTATTGTCCAAATTTACATATACCTACTTTGCTATTGTTTATGTTCATACTATACCATACCATACTTGACTGACAAACAAACAAACAAACAAACAAACAAATAATAAACTACCTTTTGTATATCTTTTTTTTGGCAAAGAAGTGACATTGAGTTGGCCACACCCACCCAGTCACATGACCAAGCACCCACAATCACCCAGTCACATGACCATACACCCACACCAACCCACCCAGTCATAAGGACAGAGAACCGATTGTTAAAAAAAAAATGCAGCCCACCACTGGTTCATGTCTAAATCAGAATTAGAATTCACATTCTCACAGAATTCACAATCTACATCAAACTGGATCTCATGTGAGATACAGGGAAAAATTACTACTTCTACCTTGTTATTTTATACTTATAGCATCACCTAACATTCTTCCTTAACCTGATTCTCACACATTATCTTATATTTTAAAATAATGGGCAGCTGGATATCATTCAAAGCAAGAGAACTCTTGACAAAAACGATCTTCAAACACGGTATAGAAAATGGTTTTTTTTAATATTCCATTTTCCTTTGCTACAGTCGGATATTTGTTGCGTGAAAAGCAAAACTTACTCTGCCCTTTTATCTTTGTTTATTTATGTTGTTATTTTTTTATCTCTATATTGGTTTGGCCAAAAAGAATTACCAGTGTGCAACATGCCCTTAAGTGTAAAAATTGCTTTTATCTGCATATTGCAGAATGAAAATAATATTAGAAAAGAAATCTGTGATTACATCTTGTCAAAAGATGAAACAAAAGTAAATATTATAATATATGTATTCTATATTATAGTTTTATGTATGATAGAATGCAAACAAAAGGTATGAAATGCTATAAGAATGGAACAATCTACTGTTTTAAGGGATGGCTTCATCAGAAAAAGGTGGGCTTATTAATATTTGAACACCTAAAGCATACTTCATAAAAATCTAAATTTTAATCTCTGCTTATATAAAAAAAATGTTTTTGGCCCAAAGTACCTAGTAAAAACATTTTAAGCAATAACGGGTTTCCGTGCAAATTCTAGAATACTAATGGGATTAGTAAATTAACTTGCTGAACAGTTTACAGTTCATTTAAAGAAAAAAGAAAAAGTAGATTAAGAAAATAAGAAAGTAAAGAGGCATGAATCTAATAACTACTTGGAATTCACAGCAGCATTGGTGCATGGGAACACATTAGAAGAGAGGAGGGTTTTTAGATATGGTCTTTCACTTCATTGAAACCCAAATGTTTATGTCCTACAAACATTCAACATATTATTTGAAAATAGAATAGAATAGAATAGAATAGAATAGAATTTTTATTGGCCAAGTGTGATTGGACACACAAGGAATTTGTCTTGGTGCATATGCTCTCAACGTACATAAAATAAAAATATACATTTGTCAAGAATCATGTGGTACAACACTTAATGATTGTCATAGGGGTCAAATAAGCAATGAAGAAGCAATATTAATAAAAATCTTAGGATATACGCAACAAGTTACAGTCATACAGTCAACATGGGAGGAAATGGGTGATAGGAATGATGAGAAAAACTAGTAGAATAGAAGTGCAGATTTAGTAGAAAGTCTGACAGTGTTGAGGGGATTATTTGTTTAGTAGAGTGATGGCGTTTGGGAAAAAACTGTTCTTGTGTCTAGTTGTCTTGGTGTGCAGTGCTCTGTAGCGACGTTTTGAAACAATTTGTGTCCAGGATGTGAGGGGTCAGTAAATATTTTACCCACCCTCTTTTTGACTCGTGCAGTATACAGGTCCTCAATGGAAGGCAGATTGGCAGCAATTGTTTTTTCTGCAATTCTGATTATCCTCTGAAGTCTGTGTCGGTCCTGTTGGGTTGCAGCACCAAACCAGACAGTTATAGAGGTGCAGATGACAGACTCAATGATTCCTCTGTAGAAATAAAACACATTGATTTCTCTCAGATTTCTTTTCAAATATCCGTATTCTGAATTGACAGTTTGATGCTAAAGTAAAGAAGAAGGAAGGAAGAACAATTTACTTCTATTATATTATTTCCTTTAAGCAGATCCATGTAGAATTCTAATAGTGGTTTCTTAATATTTTATAGCATTCTAGAAGCACACAAAAAACCTATGCACCTTTTCCTAATACATTTAAGAATGTTGTCCCTTAATGAAGGTTAACATCATAGATAATAATTCCAGTGCACCCTTAAACATCTCCCTTGATATCTATTAGACTTACTGAGTCATCAGACCTTTTCTCACAATTCTCTTAGTGAAGATGTTGAAAAATATCAAGTTTTAAATCAGATCACTATTTTCACTATTTTATATAAATATAATTTATATTTCAAGATATACCACTGGACCCCATTGACACTCTAGAAGCATTCTTAGAACAAATATAAACATAGAGAAGCTCAGTACTTAGGTTTTTTTGGGAGAAAGTAAAGTGTGTTAGTGAGTAACACTTTTTATAGTCAGAAAGAGTTTGCCACCTGTCAGATGATATTTCATGATTGACCATGTCAGTGATGGCAATTGTTTTATGGCAGCATCCATAATAGGTTCTTGAAATTCCAGATAAGCTCATTAGTTCAAAAAAGGCTAGAGATTTTGACTTATATGAATGATACAGCATTTTCTACTGTTTTAATAAAGCAGTACAAAAGCACAGGTAGTCTTTTGACACTCATGGCATGGTGAATAATTAGACAGTGAAAACCATTAGCATTAATTAGAAGTAAAAGCAGGTATCAAATCTAATTATAATGGACTATTACATACAAAGAAAAGCAGATGAGGACAAAGTTATTTATACCTTTCTCTTCCTCTCATGCATTGATTAATTGATTAATTGATTCATTGATTGATTGATTCATTCATTCATTGATTCATTAATTCATTAATTCATTCATTGATTGATTCATTCATTCATTCATTGATTCATTCACTCACTCACTCACTCGCTCGCTCACTTATTTATTTATTTATTTATTTATTTATTTATTTATTTATTATTTGCCGCCCAACTCCTCAAGGGCTCTGGGTGGCTTACCACAAATAAAAACAATATTTAAAAGAACAATTTAAAAAATAATTATAAAACCCTAGTAAAAGCCATACATATCTCTCAATATCACTCATTCGGTCAATGGCCCAAGGCCTTCTGGAAAAGCCAGGTCTTTACAGCTTTGCAGAAAGCAAGTAGGATGGAGAGGATATGGATATCCGGGGGCAGCTGGTTCCAGAGAGCCAGAGCCACCACAGAGAAAGCCCTTCCCCATGGTCCCACCAGTCGGCATAATGGAATCCAGAGAAGGCCAGCCCTGTGGAACCTTATCAGTTGCTGGGAGACATATGTATGGCGGTCCCAAAGATAGACTGCCCCTAAGCTATGTAGGGCTTTATAGGTGATGACCAATACCTTGAATTGCATCCAGAGACTGATTGGGAGCCAGTGCAGCTCGTGAAGGTGTGATGTGGGTGTACCTAGGTGCCATACATATCTCTGAGCACACAGCTTCATTCTGGATTAGTTGAAGTCTCTGAACACTTTTCAGGGTAGCCTCATGTAGAGTGCATTGCATTGCAGTAGTCGAGCCATGAGGTAATAAGGACATGAATGATTGTGCGAAGAACCTCCTGGTCCAGGTAGGGTTGCAATTGGTGCACTAGATGAACCTGTGCAAAGGTTTTCTTAGCTACAGATGAGAGATATTGATGCAATCTCAGCCGAGCATCTAGGAGGACTCCAAAATTGCAAAGTCATTCTGAGGGGGTTAATTTCCCCTCCCCCAGAACCAAGGATGGGCAGTCAGTATGGTCCTTCAGGGGAAGCACCCATAGCCACTGTCTTATTGGGGCTAAATTTGAGCCTGTTAATCCCATCCATACCCTCACACTCTCCAGGCACCGGCACACCACATTCACTACTTCACTGAATTGATGTTGGATGGAGATGTATAGCTGGGTATCATTAGCTTATTGCTGGTACCTCACCCTGTGTCAATGGATGAACTCACCCGGTGGTTTCATGTAGATGTTAAATAAGAGAGAAGAGAGAACCAATCCCTGTGGTACCCCACAAAGGAGGAGCCTACGGGTCGACTTCTGTCCTCCCACCAACACTGACTGTGACTGACTGGAGAGGTAGGAGGAGAACCACCATAAAATGGTGCCTCCCACTCCCAATTCCCCTAGTTGTTGCAGAAGAATACCATGGTTAATAGTATTGAAAGCCGCTAAGAGGTCAAGAAGCACCAAGATAGAGGAATAACCTCTATCCTGGGCTCACCAGAGATTATCCATCAATGTGACCAAAGCAATTTCTGTGCTGTAGCCAGGTCTGATTGAAATGGGTCTAGATAATCTTTTTCATCCAAAGATCATAGGAGTTGAAGGGTAAGTTGGAGAAAGGATGAAAGTTCTTCAACTCAGCTGGATCCAGGGAAGGTTTCTTGAGGAGGGGCCTCACTACCATTTTTTTAAATGGTTCTGGGAAAGACCCTTCACTCAAGGAAGCATTGACCAAAGCCTGTACTAGCCTTGTGTCACTTTCTTGCTGGCCGAGACCAGTCAGGAAGGACACAAGTCCAATAAGCAAGTGGAGGAACTCATTGCTCCCATAGCCTTGTCCACTTCTTCAGACGTCACCGGGTCAAACTTGTCCCACACAAATCAGGGCTGTAAGATATCTCTATATCAAATGTAAGATATCTCTATATTTTCACTGTTATTTTATCTCAATGTCTACTTAGAAGGCTCTAAGATCACCATTTGAGTTAGTGTTCATAGTCAAGTAAAATACAGTGTGATTCAAAGTGTTGTTGAAATCTGGAAGTGGCTTTTCAACAAAGTGATTCAATGACAATTCTAAGCTATCCATTTCCTGAACCTATGCTGATTAAACAGTAACCCATATCATCATATGTCACCATAGAAGGAAATATACTTTGATTTCCATATGTAGATCTCTTAATTTCTCCTCAATCCATTTGGTCAGGCTATCATCGATTTGCAATTTTTATTTTTATTTTTTAAAATAAAGAGATGGGAAGTTATTTTGTTTTCAGCTTGATTTCTTATCTATATTCTAGTATATTCCAGTAATACATATCAGTAACCAAGACCATAACTTGTTTAAGTAACCCAGCTTCATTCTGATTGGTAGTTGGAGTCCAGTCTAAAATATGATTACTATGAATATTTATGTCTTCTTCAAATTTATATACTATTAAATATTGAGACATATGCAATAAACAAAAAATATATCATGCATATCCTAAATGGCATCTAGAATTTTATGGCATACTATTTATGAACATGAAGCTCTCTGTGTTTGTTAGAGCCACTATTTGCCATTTCTGCTGAAATGGTATTTATTGATAAATTGTTTTTATTGTCATTTGGTTGTGAGCCGCATAGAGTTCGTAGGCAGCTAGGCAGCATACAAAGTGAATGAATGAATGAATGAATGAATGAATGAATGAATGAATGAATATAATAGACATCACAAAGGAAAATGAATATTGAAAAGTAACTGATAAAAATATATGGGGAAAAATCATAAAACTGTATACAGCGATACCTCATCTTACAAACGCCTCGTCATACAAACTTTTCGAGATACAAACCCGGGGTTTAAGATTTTTTTGCCTCTTCTTACAAACTATTTTCACCTTACAAACCCACCGCCGCCGCTGGGATGCCCCACCTCCAGACTTCCGTTGCCAGCAAAGCATCCGTTTTTGCGCTGCTGGGATTCCCCTGAGGCTCCCCTCCATGGGAAAACCCACCTCCAGACTTCTGTTGCCAGCGAAGCACTTGTCTTTGTGATGCTGGGATTCCCCTGCCTTGATTCTCCTGCAGCATTGCAAAAACATAGAAGTCCGGAGGCGGGGTTTCCCATGGAGGGGAACCTCAGGCGAATCCCAGCAGCACAAAAACCGGCGTTTCAGCTGGCAAAAGGGGTGAATTTTGGGCTTGCACGCATTAATCGCTTTTCCATTGATTCCTATGGGAAACATTGTTTCGTCTTACAAACTTTTCACCTTAAGAACCTCATCCCGGAACCAATTAAGTTTGTAAGACAAGGTATCACTGTAGTTAAAAAGCAATATAGTATAGTTGGCAACCTCCAGAGTTTTATAATATAAATCTTTTTATCCCTGTCCAATAGTCTTGATGATAGAGGTATACTGATATTATAAAAGAAAGCATCTGGAGGGGAAGCTGATTCCAAAGATGTATGGTATTATATGTTGGTATCTAGAATCTGTTGTTGTTCCATTTATTATATTAAAGTTCTATAGAAAGGACAGCAATGTGTAAAATATTTGGTAGCTTTTAGTTCTTTTTTAGAAAACAAAAATGGTAACTTCAAAGTTTCAAAAAAGAAGGATCTAATAAGAAATTTATCCAAGCCAAATGAAAGATGGAGCAATGCGTATAAAAGAAAATAGTATCAAATAGAGATGATATGCAAGGCAGCTAAAATCACTAGAAAGTGAGGCTGATCAAAGGAAACAGAAAGAAGTAATGGATATTAAATTAGTTATAACTACATTTTTGTGGCGTATCTTATTATAATGTAATTCTAGGGACCATCACACCATATCATGAAACAAAGAAGTGCTCTGTGGCTACATCTATTTAGCACCCTTTCATTTAAATCTAATATGTCAAAAATGGAAGTGTAAGGAAGACCAGCAAAGCTGGCATCTTATTTGAAAAAGAAATTGTAATATTATTTACAAAGAATAATGAATGGAAAACAAATTATCTATTAAAAGATTGTGCATGATTTTAAGGATGTTCTTTGCTTTGACCCAGATTTCAAGCTATTCCATGGGCCTATTTAAACTCCAGCCTCAAGTTAAAAAGCAAAACAAACATCTGAGTTCTTTGTCATCTTTTGGCAAGTTGGACTGAGGACATGAAAGAATAGAATAGAATTCTTTATTGGCCAAGTGTGATTGGACACACAAGGGATTTGTCTTTGGTGCATATTCTCTCAGTGTACATAAAAGAAAAGATACATTTGTCAAGAATCATGAAGTACAACACTTAATAATTTATTTATTTGTTTGTTTGTTTGTTTGTTTGTTTGTTTGTTTGTTTATTTATTTAGTTAGTTAGTTAGTTAGTTAGTTAGTTAGTTAGTTAGTCCAATACACAATGAGGGTTTTAGTGGGTATATACCTATATACACATAGTAAAATACATGATGAAGGTTATAGAGGAGATACTCATAGTAAAATATATCTAAGAAATAATAGAAAAGAAGATATAGTAATAGAACATATCAATGAAAGAATAGAAGAAGAGATATAGGAATAGAAAAAAGGTATAGGAGATATAGGAGAGCAATAGGACAGGGGACGGAAGGCACTCTAGTGCTCACCCCTTACTGACCTCTTAGGAATCTGGGTAGGTCAACCGTAGATAATCTAAGGGTAAAGTGTTGGGGGTTTGGGGATGACACTATGGAGTCTGGTAATGAGTTCCACGCTTCAACAACTCGGTTACTGAAGTCATATATGAAGTGATAGGGTACAAATAAGCATTCAGGAAAGAATCAATATTAATACAAACCATAAGGATGCAAGCAACAACTTATAGTCATACGGTCATAAGTGGGAGGAATTGAGTGATAGGAACAATGAGAGTCTCTAACAAGTACAATTTTTGTAAACAAAACAAACAAACCTAAAATTAAAACAAAACAGAAAGTGAAACTTACAAATATTGGGTGACAGCAATGTCTCAGATATAAACTCTATAAAACCTCTGACAAATGGCAGTCCAAAGTCTCAAGTTATGATGCTCCCACAACTTCTGAAGGCAAGTTGTTCCATTGGTTGATTGACTTCTATGTAGACTGGTGGCCACAACTTTGTTTATTTATTTATTTTATTTGTTTTGGCAAGTACATATTTTTAATATACATAGATATAACATTGTTTATATACATAAGATGGGCAGTGATAAGAGGGAACAATTGGACATGGATGATAGGTATGCTGGTGTGCTTATGCATGTTCCTTATTAACTTCTTAGGAATCGGGTAAGGTCAACACTGGACAGTCTAAGGGTAGTTTGGAGGGTTTAGTGATGAAACCACAGAGTCAGTTAGTGAGTTCCAGGCATTAACCACTGTATTGCTAAAGTTGTATTTTCTACAGTCATGTTTGGGGAGGTTCATTTTGAGTTTGTATCTGTCGTGTGCTCATGTATTGTTGTGATTGTAGCTGAAGTACAGTAATACCCCGGTTATTGCGTCCCCAACCATTGCGAACAGGGTAATTTGCGATTTTTCAACCCGGAAGTCAAAACACCATCTGCGCATGCGTGCCCTTTTTTCTATGGGCACGCATGCGTAGATGGCGCCCGGCAGATCAGCTGCTGGGCGGCTTCCCTGGGTCTTCCCCCTCTTGCTGGCGGGAGGGCGAGCAGCGGGCATCAGCAAGGAGTTTCCCCACTGCCCACGCAAACTCCTCGCTGCCGCCCGCCCTTCGCCCGTCCACACCATTCATTCTCGCCGCTTTGGAGCTGAGTCCTGAAGCGAATTCGCTTCAGGACTCAGCTCCAAAGCGGCGAGAGGGAGCGCGGACAAACCATTCGCTGGCACTAGCTCTCGCCGCTTTGGAGCTGAGTCCTGAAGCGAATTCGCTTCAGGACTCAGCTCCAAAGCGGCGAGAGGGAGTGCGGACAAACCGTTCGCTGGCGCTAGCTCTCGCCGCTTTGGAGCTGAGTCCTGAAGCGAATTCGCTTCAGGACTCAGCTCCAAAGCGGCGAGAGGGAGCGCCAGCGAATGGCCTGCCTGCCCGCTAGCGAGGAGCCGAAGATTGGGGGCGGGGCGGCTGTTTTAAAACGTCGCCACCGGCATGGGGGGCTTGCCAGCACCCCCCGGACCCCCAACCCGGGTTTGGGGGGCTGCTAGGAAGCCCCCCATGCCGGCGGCGATGTTTTAAAACAGCCGCGCCGCCCCCAATCTTCGGCTCCTCGCTAGCGCTGCGGAAGTAAAAACACCATCTGCACATGCGCAGATGGTGTTTTTACTTCTGCAGCGCTACTTCGCGAAAACCCGCTCGTTGCGGGGGGTCCTGGAACGGAACCCTCGCAACGAGCGGGGGATCACTGTAGTTGATAACAGGTAGGACATTGTAACAGATTATTTTATGAGCTATGCTTAGATTGTGACGAAGGCAACATAATCCTAAATTTTCTAAGCCCAGGATTTCAATTCTGGTTGTGTAATATACTCTGTCGTGAGTAGAGGCATGGAGGTCTCTTCTAGTAAAGTATCTCTGGACACTTTCTAATGTATTTATGTCCAATATGTGATGTGGATTCCAGAGCTTTATTCAAGGATTGGTCTGGTGAGCATTTTGTATGCTCTAGTTGTAGTGTGATGTTACCGGAGAAGAAGCTACATAAGATTAGGTTAACAAATCTTGAAGCCTTTTTGGTGATGTTGTTACAGTGGGCTTTGGTTTTTGTATCATTTGATATGAGTATTCCAAGATCTTTGACAGAGTAAGGGTCATCTGCAAGGTCTTGTTTATTCAGCTTGTATTGGTATTCTGATTCTTTTAGCCAGGTGCAGGGCAGAGTATCTAATGGCTTTGAACAAGAGACATCTAGCATTTAAAATTAATGTTCCAAGAAACTTAGCATAAGCAATGTCTCTTTGTATTGCAGAAGAGGCAGAGTAACGACATGGACACAAGAGCTGGATTTAAACTGGGTCATTTTTATTAATTAAATGTGCATAATTTAATTAAATAAATTAGCATAAATTAGCATAATTAACTATAACCCTAACAAGGACCTGCAGGGTCAAACAATTGCTTCCAGGGAGGAAAATGACATCAGAAAAACTTCCGGGGCAACTTATGGGCGTAGCTCCATGCTGATCCAGGTGAGGGACCACGCCCTCACCTGAGTCACTGCCATGCAAATAATAATCTAAATCTAAATAATAAATGTGGTAGGTCCCGCCTGCTAACCCCTACAAGGGGAAGTAAATGGGCGGGACCCAAAGACAGGTTGCCCCCAATTGCTCAGGTCACTCAAACCACAAGCCTTTGGAGAGAACCTGTCAATCATCCCCAAAGATGCCCAACGGAGAACACGCAGTTGCTAAACCACCACCCAGTTTTCCGCCTCTAACCTGCCTACCCAAATGACCAAAGGTAAGCCAATTAGCCTAAACAGGGGCGAAGCACCCCCTAACCGCCTATCCGTTGCTGCAGTGTGGAATAGGCGAAAAAACAGTCGTAGCCAAGACCGCCAAAAATTCCTATTCGCCCCCCTAGGGCGACCCTCAGTGGCACACTGAAAGATAGGGAGGGCGGGTGGGTGTTCACTTAGACGAGTCCAGGGCGAAAAGGAGGTTTTAGAGCCTGCCCAGCCCTTTTATAGGGCTGGCAGGCTCTGCCCTGGACACGTCATCAGGCAGGCCGAAGCCTCCTGAAGTTAGCCGAGATCTCGCAAAATCTCGCGAGATCTCGGCCCTTTCCAAGATGGCGGCTGCGCAGAGGGCCGTGTCCCCTGGCCCTCCTGCAAAACGCGCCGGGGATGAAGACACCAGCAAGTATTATAACTAAATGAGAAGTTGGACTAGAAAGAATCTTGGCAAATCATCGCATGAAAAATCTGAATAATATAAAGATGTATATCTATCAGATTTATCTGCATACATTTTTTAAAAAATCTCTGTGTTCTTTAAACTGTTGCAGGATTTTGTTTTCTCAAAAGGTTAGATTAAATAAGTAAAATTTCTAGATTTCTTTGTCATGCCCCAAGAAAAATATTACCACTAGTCATCTTTTTAAATATACAAGCTTGAAGATCACACTGTAAGTGAACACTTCACTTGATTCATGAGGTCCCAGTAGGATTGTTATAGTTTCAGTTCAAAGTATTGTAGATGGAAAGCAACTTTTTCCTCAAAACTGGAATATTAACTAGGTCTCTTGGAGCAGCTGTTCTTGAGAAATCAATACCAAATGTTGCACAGGACATAGAGTAAATTCTGTTTTCTCTTTTGTGAAAAAACTAACAGTTACCATTCCATTTCCCAAATTAAAATAACAAAATTATAGAGATAAGGTTTACAATGGTCCTTTATTTATAATACATACTTTGTTTACTAGGCAATACATGGTAGTAAAAGATGAGGGATTAAAACTGCAGGGCAACCTTTTTAAAAAATAGCACATAAAGTCAACTGTTTTAGTGTTATGAGATCTAAAATTTTCAGGCCCTTCTTTGCCTTATTTTTTTTAATAAATTGCTTGGATTTTTACCTTGTCATTTCCCACAGTTAATGCCTACAAAACAGAGTTTATGAGCAGTTATGTGTGTGTGTGAAAGAGAGAGTGAATGTGGAAGAAGAGAAAGAGAGAGAGAGAAGTGGAGGGGGGAAAGGAAAGAAAAAGAAAAAGTAACTAGATAAATTAAATCTAGAGATTTATTTAAGTTTTCAAATGTTTCTTTACTGATGAGAAAAAATATGAAATACTTTAATGATCACAATGTTCAGCCATCAATTTTTAATGTTGAAATCTTGTGGATCAAAAGTAGAAAACAAGGAAATTTGAGGGATGCCCATGGATACCCAGAGGCTGACCTCTGCTGCACCAAAATTAAATATTAACTGCCTCTCTGATATATAAATATTTTTTAAACTCTCAAGTGCCTCAAATTCCTCTGTCCTCTCATTTTCCACTTTACTTTTATTGAACTCTGAGCTTCTAATCCCCTTCAGACTTCATCTAGGTCAAATCTATACACTTATTAAAAGTAATCATTGTTATTGTCAATTCTTTTCCAAAAGTTTTAATTAAAACCAGGCAATGTGATGTTTTTAATTCTAAAGATAATTATGTAAGAAACTATATTAACTCTATTATTTAGAGTACATCAAATCTGGATCTCAGTTCAATTCATTGTAATATATTAAACTGAAATAACAGCCAGGCACACTATTGCCACCAAATAATCTATTTTCCTTCTTATGTATTTGTATTTGGACATTTTCTTTTTCACAGGAAACTCTTTTCTGTGGTATGATATAGCAGATGGAACAATATATTGTTCAAATAGTGATAAATATTATATGCACAACAGTCTTGAATTATTTTGTAAAAAATTACCCACTCCTAAAAAAGTAATTTAATGTACCAGGCTAAAAGCCAGTAGATTGCAAACTCTAGTCCTGCCTTAAGTATGAAAGCCAACAGAGTGACTTTGGGTCAGTCCCCTCTCTCAACCCTACTCACCTTGTATGGTTGTTGTTAGGAAAATAGGAGGAGGAAGGAGTATTTATATTGTTTGTTGCCTTGGATTATAAAGCAATAAAAATGTTAAAAAATAATAACGGTGAAATAAAAGTCAAATAAATAGATAAATAATAAAATGTGTAAAACTAAAAAAGAATAGAAGGAAGCCAATATTGTAATGGAGAAGAAGTACAAAGTGCTTATTGATTGATATGTTGCAGAAGAGACGGAGTAACGACTCGGACACAAGAGCTGGATTTAAACTTGGGTCATTTTTATTATAATAAATTTGCATAATTTATTAATTAAATTAGCATGAATTAGCATAAATTTGCATAATCAACATACTTAACTATGACCCGGAACCAAATGGACCTGCAGGGTCAAACAAACACTTCCGGGGCGGAAATGACGTAAAAGGTCAACATTCCTGGGCAACTATGGGCGTAATCGATGCTGGTCCAGGTGAGGGACCTCTCCCTCACCTGAGACCCTGCCATACACTCGCATGAGGGGGGTCCCGCCGGCTCACCCCTACCCTGGGACTTCAATAGCGGGACCCAAAGACAGGTTCCCCCCAAGTGCGCAGGTAGCACCCACCATGGTCTTGGAGAGAACCTGTCAATCATCCCCAAAGATGCCCAAGGGAGAACGCGCAGTTGCTGAAACCACCCAGATTTCCGCCCCTAACCTGCCTACCCAATGACCAGAGGTAAGCCAATTAACCTAATTAAATGCAAACACCCCCTAACCGCACATCCATCTCCCCAGTGTGGAATGGGCGAAAAAACAGCCTGGCCTAATGGGCGAGGCTGCAAAAAATTCCCATTCGGCCCCCGCAGGCGACCCCTAGGCACACTGCAAAATAGGGAAGGGCGGGTGGGTGTCTGCTCAGGCAACCAGGTCCGGGCGAAAAGGCTGTTTCCCGGCCTGCTGCCCCTTAAATAGGGCCAGCAGGCCCCGCCCGGACCTGACGTCATGCCCAGCCACGTGGGCAGGGCATTCCCGGCCGAAATCTCGTCTCGCGAGATTTCGGCCGAAAACAAAATGGCGGCCGCCATCTGAAGGGTCCGAGTCTGCCCGGCCCTTCAGCAACATCGCCGTGGGGCCGGTGAGTCAGCCGGCGTTATTGCAGAAGAGACGGAGTAACGACTCGGACACAAGAGCTGGATTTAAACTTGGGTCATTTTTATTATAATAAATTTGCATAATTTATTAATTAAATTAGCATGAATTAGCATAAATTTGCATAATCAACATACTTAACTATGACCCGGAACCAAATGGACCTGCAGGGTCAAACAAACACTTCCGGGGCGGAAATGACGTAAAAGGTCAACATTCCTGGGCA
Organism: Erythrolamprus reginae; assembly: GCF_031021105.1. Taxonomy (NCBI): domain Eukaryota; kingdom Metazoa; phylum Chordata; class Lepidosauria; order Squamata; family Dipsadidae; genus Erythrolamprus; species Erythrolamprus reginae. The sequence goes on along the minus strand of NC_091963.1, from coordinate 37,022,699 downwards.
ACTATGGGCGTAATCGATGCTGGTCCAGGTGAGGGACCTCTCCCTCACCTGAGACCCTGCCATACACTCGCATGAGGGGGGTCCCGCCGGCTCACCCCTACCCTGGGACTTCAATAGCGGGACCCAAAGACAGGTTCCCCCCAAGTGCGCAGGTAGCACCCACCATGGTCTTGGAGAGAACCTGTCAATCATCCCCAAAGATGCCCAAGGGAGAACGCGCAGTTGCTGAAACCACCCAGATTTCCGCCCCTAACCTGCCACGGAGCGGGGGTCAGATCTCTATCTTGGCCCCCCGACTCCCCCCTCTATCTGCGCCAGCTCACGCAGAGACCTCTGCAGGTCCTGTAAGAAAATGGCGTTCCCCTGTTCTGACAGGTGAACGCCATCGGCCCGGTAAAGCCACGGCCGATCTACAGTGATGAGGGGATGGGCAACTACAATCCCCCCTAATTCTTTGACAGTTTTTCCCACGGCCTTATTCACCCTACGTCTAACCCGGTGGATGGCCCTAAGGGAAATGGCGTCCCTCCAAACGATCCGTGGGAGGATCTCTGACCACACCACTTGCGTGGTGGGCCATAACGTGCGAAGCCGCCGCAGGTCTTCGCGCGCCTGGACGATCAACGGTAGACCGCCAAGCAGGCATAGGTCATTGCCACCGAGGTGCAAGACCAGCCATCTGGGTGCGGCTATGGGCTGCCGACCACCCAGTCCCATCTGGCCGCGACCCTGGGTAGCCGCCCGCCCAGCAGCGCCGGGTACCGCCCTGAGATGCTGCGTACCCAGCAGCGTCGGTAGGAGGCCCTCCCACCGCATACCCCTCCGGCCCATCCAAACAACATTGACCCACCGTCCCAACGACAGCTGGGTCCCGATGGCACTTCTGGCTGCTGAGCGGCCGGCCCAGAAGACCATGCTGTGGCCACACAGCAGCGCCGTCGGTTTCTGCCTGGACTGGGAACCTGGAAGAGGACACACACAGAGAGGTTACCTAGCCTAAACCCTGCCCCGGATCCTCAGCGGGCCTGACATAACCCAAATATGCCGCTGACCGCCAGCGGCCGATCTCCTGAATCCGTTGGGCCGGGAGACCAGAAAGTGCCGCGCTAGTGGCGGCGCCGATACGGAACGAATGCGTTCCATAGCCGGCGGGATCCATGCCTACCTGAGACATAGCCTTAGACACTATCGCCCAGAATTGATACCGGGTCAGGGGGGAACCATCCTGGTGTATAAAAAGGTACCCACGCCCTGACCCACGCAAAACACAAAATTGCTGCAAAGCAGCCACCGGGCAAACAGACTTATCGGTGGCTGCACTAAGTTCAAGTCTAACCCCTCTGTGTAACTGATCTGTCTTGGAGTGTCTCACCAAAAGAGAGACACCCCCCTGTCTAAAGGACAGATCAGCGAGCTGGAAGGCGCGGAGCGACAAGTCAGACTGCGAGGAGGCCATTGCCTCGCTGACCCTGAGGGCCCCAAAAAACATAACGCAAGTCGCTGCCCTGAACAGCCGAGCCTCGTAAGGAGAGGCGCACAGACTGCCAAATGTCTGATTAATCAGAGACAGCTGCTGAACCGTCAGGGCCCGACGAGTGTCAGCGGGAAACCCCTGTCGCTCCCTCACCCAACCTTCCAGCATCCTCCGGATGCGAAAATCACCCGTAAAATCACCAAACCCCCCCGCCTTGGACAGAAAGGCGAGGCCGGCTAACCTAGCCCTGATAGTCCTCACTGAAAGGCCACGCCCCTTCAGCAGGACACAGAATTCAGCTAGGTGCTCAACCGGGGCAGGCCAGCAATGGGGGTAACCCTTACCCAGCCTGAAATCCCCAAACTCCTTACCTGCACGCTGATAAGCTCGCAGGGTACTAGGAGCTACCGATAAGGCGATCGCCCTGGAGGCCTCATCTCTCCAGCTCTCGAGAGCCCGCCCAGGCTCCACAGGTGGGCTGGAAACACCTCCGGCGACTCTCGGGCCCACGGGGCCAGGGTCCGAAACCTGGACAACTGACCATGGGACAAGGCGTCAGCCACCCCGTTATCTAAACCAGGGACGTGCCTAGCCAAAAACAGGGCGTTCAAAGACAAGGACCTGTGCACAAAATGGCGGACAAGCCGCATCACCCTGTCACTCTTAGAGGACAGGGCGTTCACAACATGGACAACCGCTAGATTGTCACACCAAAAATGCACAGTCTTATCCCTGAACTGCTCCCCCCAGAGCTCTAAGGCCACTATTAAGGGGAAAAGCTCCAAAAAAGTTAAGTCCTTAACCAATGAACAGGCACTCCATTCCGGAGGCCATGCCGACCAGCACCACTGGTCACCTAACACTACCCCAAAACCGCAAGTCCCTGCGGCGTCGGAACACAGCTGCAGCTCCGCTTCCAAAAGAAGCTCCTGCCGCCAAAACGACAACCCGTTAAAACGTTCCAAAAACTCCCGCCACACGCAGAGGTCAGCCCTGACCTCTGCACATAAGCGGGTACGATGGTGGGGCAAACTTAGCCCCTTCATCGCATCATACAACCGGCGAGAAAAAGCCCTACCAGGCACCACTACCCGACAGGCAAAATTAAGAATCCCAGCCAACTCCTGGAGCTGCTGAAGAGTAACCTTCCTGCAGCCCAGGACCGCCTCAAGCTTGGACCTGATTTTAATCAACTTATCCAGGGGCAATCTGGAAGATTGCTCCACTGAATCCAATTCAATACCCAGGAAGGTAATCCTGGTGGCAGGGCCTTCGGTCTTCTCGGAGGCTAAAGGCACCCCCAATTGAGCACAAAGGGCTTCGAAGTCCCGCATCAAAGCAAAGCATTGCTCCGATTGCGCAGGCCCGGCCATCAAGAAATCATCAAGGTAATGAACGACAGACCCCAGGCCACTCCGCCTCCTGAGCACCCACTCGAGGAAGGTACTAAAGCTCTCAAAGAGGGAGCAGGAAATAGAGCAGCCCATCGGCAATGCCCTATCCACGTAAAACCCACCTTCGAAATGGAAGCCCAGCAGCTCGAAGTCGCCTGGGTGAATGGGGAGGAGCCGAAATGCCGACTTAATGTCGCATTTACCCATAAGGGCTCCCACCCCACACTCCCTAACCATAGCCACGGCCGCATCAAAGGATGCGTACCGGACGGAACAAAGCTCGTCAGGAATGAAGTCATTCACTGACTCCCCTTTCGGAAAAGACAAATGGTGAATCAACCTAAATTCACCACTCGCCTTTTTGGGGACCACACCTAAGGGGGACACACGAAGATTCGGAAAGGGCGGCTCCGGGAAGGGCCCAAGGACCCTGCCCTCAGCCACCTCCTTTCGAATCTTAGCCCGTACAATGTCTTCATGTCCGACAACCGACCTGAGGTTGTCGGACATGAAGGCCCTCCTAATACCCACATAAGGGATCCTAAATCCCTCGGAGAAGCCCCTCAAGAGCAACTCGGCTCTCGGGCGAGGGTGGTAGTCGATCAACCAACCCTCAAGCACAGAAACATTAATTGGGCTGGGCCCCTTTTCCCCCAGCTGGTGGGGGAGGTTTTCCTGGACCCCCGCCCTTCTTCTCCGCCCCTTTCTTGGGGCGGGGACAGACTGAAGCCGCATGGGACCCCCCACAATTCCCGCAGGCATGCTTGTACTTACAAAAGGGACGAAAACACGCCCCTTTTGCAGCAAACTCATGACAAGCGGGCGAGGCCCCCTTGCCAGCCACACCAGGAGTCGCCTTGGCCGGCGAAGCCGCGCCGGGCTCCTCCTCCATAAAGTGCCCACTATCCGTGCGCTCACACCCTTCCTTCCCGGACATATGCGTGGCCCGGAACCACAGGTCCGGGACCACCATATCCCACGGCAAGTTGGGCTCCACAGACATCCTCATGCGGAAACCCTTATCATAATGGCGCCAGATGGTGCCCTTATATTCAAAGTGGGCCCTGGCAATTAAGTCTATATACTTAAACATGGCAGAGGCCATAGCCGGCTGCCGTTGGATCACTACCGACCCATAGGTAAGAAAGGCATACAGCCAGGAGCTGAAGCATTTCGTTACCTTGGTCTTCTTCGTTTTCTCCCCCGGGACAATCTCTTTCTCCTGCTTGGGAACCTCGCGGTTCAAAAGCGAAAAAAGATCGACGTATTCGCCCCGCCAAATAGCCTCCTTGACCGACGGGTGAAGGTGGCATCCTAGAGGGGTGGACGGCAGCCCACACGGTATGGCCCCCGCTTTAATACAAGCGAAGGGGTCCCACACCGAGTTGGCCGCCACACCAAAAACACCCGCCCCATGGGGGTAGGGGAAAACCGGGAGCGGGGGCATGACAGGAGGGGCCGGAGGAACCCACCCCCCTGCCCCTGGCACCACTGGTGTCCCCGCAGGACCCGTCCCAGACACCGTAGCAGCGCTGGCCGCCGGCGGCCCCGGAGGAGGTACCGGCGGAGCCCACACCTGCCCACAGGTGCCCGCGGGGGACCCCAAAAAGCTGGACCCACTCCCGACCCCCGCCGGGGGAAAACCCGGGGCGGGGGGAGGAAGAAAAGACAGGGATGTGTTGTGTGGTGCAGCCTCACCTGCCCCGTACGGGGTTGAAGACATCCACGGGGGGCCCAATGGTGCGGGGCCCGGGAAAGCCGCCATCGGCCCTGCAGGGGCCTGCCGTCCGAACGGAGCCGGCTGCCCAGCCTGGGCCGCCGCCGGATCTCTCCCCAACGCCGCGGGCACTTGATCGCTGGCCGCTCCGGGGACTGCACCGCTCCTCCACTGCTCGAGCTCATCGAGCCTCTCCAACACCCTGGCCCAAGACATAGCAGGAGAAAAATCAGGTTGAGGGGCAGGAGGCAACGAGACCACCCCCCCTTGTTCAGGGACCACCCCAGCAGTCCCCTCCCTGCTGGCCCGGGCCCGGGCAGAAGGCCTAAGGGCCCTCCTGGGGCGCACTGCTGGCGGAGCCATAGGAGCAGTGGCAGGCCTCTTCTTAGGAGCCATCACACTTTTTCCTGTATATGCAATGAGCCACTAAAACCACCTAGGCCGAAACCCCCAGCCTGAGTGGCAGGCCCAACTCCCCCACCGCAGGGCCCAACCTAGAGCCTAAGAGCCCCAGCTACCCTTCACCCCCTTTATTGGGAATAATACTAATTATAGTTATATAACACAGTATTTATTGATTGATATCTATCACCAAATGGCAAGCCTCCCTGCGCAGGCAGGCCTCAAAAGCCTGCAATCCAGGCACGACAACCTCCCAGGACCGGGGGCCCAGACCAAACACCCCCCACCACGCCCTCCTCCCAGCCGGGAGGAGGTTACCAGTCCCCCTCGGGCCCGAGGGGGATCCTGAAGACTGCAGCCACGCGAAGAGGAATAAGGCCACAACGTCGTCTTGCAAGGAGAAGAGCCGGATAACCTGGTTGCGCAACGAGCACAGCACTTTTCGCCCCCTCGGCAGGCCACAAAATGGCGGCCGCGACACGAGGGAGACCCAAAATGGCGGCCGAGCAGCACCAAAGAAGTGTCTGCTCAGGCAACCAGGTCCGGGCGAAAAGGCTGTTTCCCGGCCTGCTGCCCCTTAAATAGGGCCAGCAGGCCCCGCCCGGACCTGACGTCATGCCCAGCCACGTGGGCAGGGCATTCCCGGCCGAAATCTCGTCTCGCGAGATTTCGGCCGAAAACAAAATGGCGGCCGCCATCTGAAGGGTCCGAGTCTGCCCGGCCCTTCAGCAACATCGCCGTGGGGCCGGTGAGTCAGCCGGCGTTAATCTGAGGCTGGAGACAGCATAATAACCATCACAGCAACTTTGCTGTCCTCAAGCAAGGCAGAAAGAAAAAAGATGTGTTTGTTTATTTGTTTGTTTGTTTGTTTGTTTGTTTGCTTGCTTGCTTGCTTGCTTGCTTGCTTGCTTGCTTGCTTGCTTGCTTGCTTGAATGCATGCATGCATGCATACATACATACATACATATTTATATGCCTTGTAATTATGTTCTAGATCAATTTTTTTCCAAATTTGGAAACTTTATTTTAATTAATCCTTTTAAACTGACAAAATATTTTCAGATTCAATAGATCCATATTTTGATCTACTAGTCCCTTGATTTTTTCATTATATACCACTCCCCGCACAGACATATACGTATATACAATTGTTGAAATTCATTTTTTCTCATTAATTTACACTGAGTACCCCTCAATTCTGACCATTGGCATATTCAGACCCTTCACTCAGTACTTTATTGAGGCACCATTGACAGCAATTACAACCTCAAGTCTTTTTGGGTATGATGCGATGAACTTTGTACCTCTGGCTTTAGGCATTTTTTTTTTATTTTGCCTTGTAAATCATCTCAAGTTTAGTCAATGTGGATAGCAACCATCAGTGGACAGGCACTATGAGGTCTGTCAAGAGGTGTTCAATAGGATTCAGGTCAGGGATCTTTCTGGGCTAGTCTAGGACATTCAGAGTTGTTCCTAAGCCAGTCCTATGTTGTCTTGACTATGTGCTTAGGATTGTTGATATGTTGAAAAGTGAACCTTCAGTCTCATTTGAGGTGCTGAGCACTGTGAAACAAGTTTACATTGACAACTTCCCGCTACTTTCTCCTATTCAGCTTTCTCTCAAACCTGACCAGTCTACCAGTCTCTGCTTCTGAAAAACACCCCCACAGCATGATGCTGCCACCACTATGCTTTACTGCTGGGATGATATTGACCTGGGAGTGAGAGGTACCTGGTTTTCTCCAGATATAATATTTAGAATTGAGGCCAAACAGTTTCATCAGGACCAGATAATCTTGTTCCTCCTAGACAGAAAGTCCTTCAGGTATTTTTTTTTTCAAACACCAGTTCTGTCATACAGAATCTCTGGAGGTCAGTAACCTTTAACAACAACAACACAAGAGCATGTGATAGATATAAACTGAAGGTAAATCGCTCCAAACTTGACTGCAGAAAATACGATTTCAGCAATAGAGTAGTCACCACCTGGAACTCATTACCTGACTCTGCTGTTGCTTTCCCCAACCCCAAAATCTTCAACCTTACATTATCTACAATTGACCTCTCCCCTTTTCTAAGAGGTCTGTAAGGGGTGTTCATAAGTGCACTTTGTGCCTAATGTCCTTGTCCTACTGTCTTATTATCCTTTCTATTACTACGTTCTACTTATGTTATGTTATGTTATGTTAATATGTACTATAATACTATACTTGTATAGTAGAATGACCATTAGGTTCTTGATCACCTATCTTACCAAGGCCTTCTTCCCCAATTGCTCAATTGACTGTGTGGCCAGCTCTTGGGGGAATTCTGGTTGTGCAAAATTCTTTCCATTTGAGAATTATGGAGACCACTGTGCTCTTAGGAACCTTCAGTATAGCCGAAATGTTATTGTAGCCTTCCCTAGATCTGTGCTTTACCATAATTTTGTCTCTGAGCTATGCAGGCAGCTCCTTTGACCTCATGGCTTTTGCTCTGATACAGTATGCATTGTCATCTCAGTGGCCTTTTATGGTGAGGTATGTACCTTTCCAATCAGGTGGAGTCCAATCAAGGTGAAAAAACATGTCAACAACAATCAAAAGAACTGGAAGGTATCTGAGCTAACTTTAATGTCTTGCTGCAAAGGATCTGAATACTTATGCCAATGTGATATTTCAGGGTTTTTCTTTTTAATAAATTTACAAACATTTCTAAAATTCTATTTTTACTTTGTTATTATGAAGTACTTAGTGTAAAAAATTATTTTCAACAATTGTAGAATCAGGCTGCAACATAACAAAATTGATAAACGTGAAAGGGGTCTGAATACTTTTTGATTATACTGCACATATACATATACATTAACATTAACGTATACATACAGTACATACAGGTATTGAAAGTTTGACTATGCATTTTGAGACAACCTTATTGCCTGTTCCTATCTAATTTAGGGGTGCTGGTTAGAAATATTTGTTGTTAGGATTATATCAATATTAGTTTGCAATGAGGATGAAAATCTCATTATAAAATAAAGTATTATGTGGAGTAAATATAACTTTGCAGTTTCCGAAAGAACAGAGAAGGATTAGATGTATTTGAGTTTATGATTTATTCTTTAATATTCATTTCAATCTACTATGGTTTGCAATGAATATTTTGCCTCCATTTTCATTACTTCTTGATTTGTTATCTCGTAGTTGCAGCTAAGCTTGATCCTTCCTCTATCCCTCCTCTTCCTCCCTTTTTTATTATGTGTCCAAAATACTTACTTAATTAAATACATTCATATATTTATATACCATGCAATTATGTTCTAGATCAGTTTTTTCCAAATTTGGCAACTTTAAGATGTGCAGATTTCATTTCTTAGAACACAACAGCATGACAAGGGAATTCCGGTAGCTGAAATTGCCAAATTCGAAAAGCACCATTGATTTATTCTTTAATGTTCATTTCAATCTACTATGGCTTGCAATGAATATTTTCATTTTCATTATTTCTTGATTTGTTATATGGTACTTGCAGCTAAGCTTGATTCTCCCTCTATTCCTCCTCTTCCTCCCTTTTCTATTATGTGTCCAAAATATCTAAACCTTGGTATCTAGTGGGTAGTCTGGTTCTACTATATTTCACCTAATACTGAATTATTTGTTTTTCCATTGGTCAATTTCAGCACCCTTTTGGGATTTAACTTTCACAATCATATGATATTTTGAAAAATAACATGGCTACAGCAATACATATCTTTTCTTTCAGTTTAATCACTTCCTTACTTTGACATTTGGTCTAAGTCAATTATAACTTTTCTTCCAAATAACAAATGTTATTAGTTTCATTAATGAAACATTAGGTAACCATCCCTGTGAAATGTTTGGCCAATACAGTAGTACCCCTAGATACGAGCATAATTCGTTCCATAAGGGAGCTTGTATCTCGAGGCAACTCGTATTCTGGAACAAATAACTTTTTCCCCCTCCGAGATAACCAAAAGCAAGGATTCTTGCGCCACCTAGTGGACGCTCAGCTCGTATCCCAAATTTGAGCTCGGGAGTAGAACAGAAATGTCTCTCTCCTCATGGCTCGTATCTTGAAATACTCGCATGTAGAGCAGCTCGTATCTAGAGGTACTACTGTACTATGTTAGGGGAGAGGGGGAGAGGGAAGGAGAGAGACCAGCTACAACTTGATACTTTCTTTTGTCTATTCTTTGTTTATTCTTTGTTTCCATTTCTTTAAATATCATTAAAAGGATATCATTAACAGAACTAATTGATGTCCTTTTTCTAGCAGGTTTAATTCCAATTTCTGTATCTTATGAGAATATAACCAACAGTTTTGATGATCTTTGATATATGTTAAGTAGTTAGGATAGCATCATATAATCCTGAATACTTCTTTTCCAGTTTTGAATTAATTTCTATTAATTTTCTATTCAACTGTATTTATTATAACTGTTTGTGCAATCAGCTAGATGCTTATACTGTGCAATTAGCTGTATACCTGTGTTTCTCTATGAAACTGAACTTCTTAGCATGGAGTAAAATGGAGTAGAATGTCTAAATTCCCAGCCAGCAGGTTAGATGAGTCACATCTGTCCACACACACTGGCAATTGGAACAGAGTTCTTTTCAGGTGGGGAGGGGGAGTAGAACATCTAACTCCTTAGCATCAGAGCATGTTAATATAACCCTGTATAAGACATACTTATGATCTGATAGACATTTTGAAAAAAAATTAATAAGCACCTAGAACAGAGGTGGTATTCAGCTAGTTCTGACCAGTTCCAATGAACTGGTAAAGGAAATTTTGAGTTTGGAGAATCGGCAAATACCACCTCTGGCTTGACCTGCCCCAATCCATTTGCTGCCTCCCATCTGATCCGCAAGAAGGAAAAGAATCAGGACTTGCTTTTCAGCCAGGAAATCACAAACAAGAAGAAAGAAAGAAAGAAAGGGAGGGGGAGACACTGTTACTTTACACTGAAAAAACCTGAATTGAAATTCAGCAATTTATTTCTGGGTCAATTTATTTGTTTGTTTGTTTATATGCTGCCCAACTCCCAAAGGACTCTGGGTGGCTTCCAAAAAATAAAAATTTCTAAAACAGTATGAAACATTTTATTAGCAAAACCACATTAAAACACATATACTCTCGCAGTCACTCATCATTCATGGCCAGATGTCACAATCATCAATGGTCCCAGGCTTGCCAGAATGGCCAGGTCTTTACAGATTTGTGGCCACGACATGAACCTCCAGGGGCAGATAGTTCTATAGGGCAGGAGCTGCCACAGAGAAGGTGAACAACAAACTGGATAAGAGGAGGGGTTCTTATATTATTCTATGTTTTGGGAGTATTAGGTTTTGTGCAATATGAACTTTATGTTTCTAAAAGGGTTTGGGAAATTTCCATTGTGGCTCAATGACTTTCATCCTGTATTGCGTCTTGAGTGTCGGGGCTGTTTATTCTGATTCTCCTACTCTGTTTTGTTAGCTGCCAAATTTTGCCAAGGGGATATTTTCAATTATCCTGTCTTCAATGAGTTTTCTACAAATCTGTTTGTGTGCTTATGAATGGAGCCGAACTTCTAGGTACCACTTTCTATAGGCTTATTATTTCTAAGTTTAGTCAGCTGGGCAGAATGTGGCATAAACTTCAGGCAGGTTTCTTTGTTAGAACTTGATTTTTCCTTGCTTTACTGGGAGCTTTTTCTTATGATCAATATTTTATTTTGAGAAATGAAGAGTGGGGGAGGGAGTCAAGTCCTTCCAACAGCAGGTTAGTGGAATAGAGAGGGAATAGGGATTTTGCAATATCCTTCCCCTGGAATGGGGTAGAAATGGAGAATTTACAGTATTCTTCCTCAAGCCACGGCCACAGAACCAGTAATAAAAAAACTGAATCCCACCATTGAAGAAGCCAAGAGGAACATACGTGCAAAGAGGAACATATGTGCTCACCAAGACATGGCCACAGAACCAGTAGTAAAAAACCTGAATCCCACCTGCAAAGTTTCAGGTCTGTAGGCTTTGTAGGCTCTAGAGATTTCATGGCTTTCATATAATAATAATAATAATAATAATAATAATAATAATAATAATAATAATAATAATAACAACAACAATAATAATAATAATATTGTTGTTATTGTTGTTATTGTTGTTATTGTTGTTATTGTTGTTGTTGTTGTTGTTATTGTTGTTATTGTTGTTATTGTTGTTATTGTTGTTATTGTTGTTATTGTTGTTATTGTTGTTATTGTTGTTATTGTTGTTATTGTTGTTATTGTTATTATTGTTGTTATTGTTGTTATTGTTGTTATTATTATTATTATTATTATTATTATTATTATTATTATTATTTGTATGCCGCCCCTCTCTGAGGACTTGGAGCAACTCACAACAACAACAGCAATACAAAACAAATCTAATGTTAAAAGACAAAGTTAAGAAACCCACTATCATTAAAAAACAGGCAAGCTACACAATTGTACCACGCTCAAGTCCTATTAATCAGAAGGGGGGCATCAATCCCCCAAGCTTGGCAACATAAATGGGTCTTCAACATCTTGTGGAGCCAAGGCGAGGAGACTGGGGACAGTTTGAATCTCTGGAGAGAGTTGATTCCAGAGGGCTGGGGACACCACAGGGAAGGCTCTTCCCCTAGATCCCACCAGACGACATTGTTTCATCAATGGGACTTGGAAAAGGCCAACTCTGTGGGACCTAATCCGCCGGTGGGATTCGTGCGGCAGAAGGCGGTCCCATAGATATTCTGGTCCGATGCCATATAGGGCTTTATAGGTCATTACCAACACTTTTAATTGTGTCCAGAAACTAATCAGCAGCCAGTGCAGGCCGCAGAGTGTTGATGAGACATGGGCGTATCTAGGAAGGCCCATGATTGCTTGCGCGGCCACATTCTGCATGATCTGAAGTTTCCAAACATTCTTCAGAGGTAATCCCATGTAGAGAGCATTGCAGTAGTCAAACCTCGAGGTGATGAGGGCATGAGTGACTGTGAGCAGAGGCTCCCTGTCCAAATAGGGCTGCAACTGGTGCACCAGGCGAACCTGGGTAAACACCCTCCTTATGAGTGTGTGCACTCAGGCAAGTGTAATAGTGCGCTCCCGTGCTCTTTTGGCACCCGAGGAAAAACAGTTCGCCATCACTGATGTAAACTATTCCTAGTAAAGCTGCCTTTTGCAATTGACTGATGTTAACTTTGCCAATGCTGATATATGCTAGGCCTATATTGCTACTGATAATATCTTTGCTTTCTTGGAGCATAGCAACTTTAATTTTATTTGTGAATCTTTACATTTTGAGATTTTTTCCAATTCTTTCTCCCCTATTTTCCTATTCCCAGAAAAATGTTTACTATCCAGACTTTTCTGTCTTTCTTATTAGCAATTGCTAAGCCTGAGGTGTTATGTGGCAGATGTGGTCTGTTTGAATTCTACAGTCTCAGAGCACTTTAACTTCTTCATTTTCCATTACTTTCTCTGTTTTTTTAGTCCTCCCAGTTCTTATTACGGGCAAATAGATTACTTGAAGATATTCCAATGAACCACTGTAGTTACTTTGTCATGCCTTGTTTGTAATAAGTCTGTGTGATCTTCTTGCAGCAGTTAACAGGTGATGCACTTTTTCTGCAATTTCTTTCCAGAGATGGCATTTGCTATCTGCTGCTGTTTTCTTAATTCTGGCTTTGAACACTTTTGTTCCTAAAGCTTCATTTTCTATACCAGAATTAGCCCTTATGTGTAACTTTACCACCTTCTTCACTCTTTTAATGTATTTTTTCCTCTTGAGTTTGATATCCTTGAAGTTGTCAGCTTGATAGATGCCTAAGTATTTGTTGGAATCTTCTTCATCCAGACTCTTGATGTTATTACCATAGGGTATCTTTATTCCTTCAAGCTTTGACAAGTTTTCCTCTGTTGATAGTGAGGATGGTACATTTGTTCAGCCCAAACTCCATTGCAATATAATGATGGTACAGTAAATCAATGTTGATTAGCAATTCCATTTCAGATAGCAATTTAATTATTATTAGCAGGGCCGCTAATTGTGAGCCACCCCGAGTCTGCGGAGAGGGGTGGCATACAAATCTAATAAATTATTATTATTATTATTATTTATTATTATTTTTATTATTTTTATTTTTATTATTATTTTTATTATTTTTATTTTTATTTTTATATTATTATTATTATTATTATTATTATTATTATTATTATTATTATTATTATTATATGTGTTTATGTTGCACAACTCCAAATGATTTGGGAAAGCTAGCAATAATAAAGAAATTATAATAAATAGACTAAAGATGGTAAGTGTGATAATATGAGGCATCTCACTATTCCTGCCAGAGTGACAAGACAGATCTTCATGGCACTTCTAAACAATATCATGGTGGGGATCATCCAGATTTCAGGAGCTCTTCTTCCAGAGAGTATTTTTGGAGTCCTGACGGATGACATTGTCTAATCAAAGGAATCTGGAGCGCAGAATTCTACCAGATTGTATCAGTTGGGCAAATATTAAGATACACACATGATTCCTCAAGTAATAGGCTCCATAACATATAGAAATGTGTAGGTAACAATCAGTGCCTTGAACTGTACCTGAAAGCAAACTAGCAACAAACATAAAGCAAAGGTGTTACATGACCTTACAGAGGCATCAATATCACTGCTCTTGTCACTCTATTCTGGATCAGTTAAAGCTTTTTGATAGCATTCAATTACCTGTTCATCATACAAAGTCTTTCCTAGAGAGTTAAGCTGCTTTTATATTCAGAGTCAAAAACTTATTATTATTATTATTATTATTATTATTATTATTATTATTATTCATTAGATTTGTATGCCGCCCCTCTCCGCAGACTCGGGGTGGCTCACAACAACAATAAAACAATGTACAACAAATCTAATAATTTAAAATCACTAAAAAATCCTTATTAAAAAGCAAACATACACACAAACATGCCATGCATAAACTGTATAGGCCCAGGGGAGATGTCTCAATTACCTCATGCCTGACGGCAGAGGGTGGGTTTTAAGGAGTTTATGAAAGGCAAGGAGGGTGGGGGCAATTCTGATCTCCAGGGGGACCTGGTTCCAAAGGGTCAGGGCCACCACCGAGAAGGCTCTTCCCCGGGTCCCGCCAAATGACATTGTTTAGTCGATAGGACCTGGAGAAGGCCAACTCTGTGGGACCTAACCAGTCGCTGTGATTCGTGCGGCAGAAGGCGGTCCCGGAAATATTCTGGTCCGATGCCATGAAGGGCTTTATAGGTCATAACCAACACTTTGAATTGTGACCGGAAACTGATCGGCAACCAATGCAGACTGCGGAGTGTTGGTGTAACATGGGCATACCCAGGGAAGCCCATGATTGCTCTCATAGCTGCATTCTGCACGATCTGAAGTTTCTGAACATTCTTCAGAGGTAGCCCCATGTAGAGAGCATTACAGTAGTCAAACCTCGAGGTGATGAGGGCATGAGCGACTGTGAGCAGTGAGTCCTGGTTCAGATAGGGCCGCAACTGGTGCACCAGGCGAACCTGGGCAAACACCCCCCTTGCCACAGCTGAAAGATGGTTCTCTAATGTAAGCTGTGGATCGAGGAGGATGCCCAAGTTGCGGACCCTCTCTGAGGGGGTCAATAATCCCCCCCAGGGTTATGGACGGAGAGATGGAATTGTCCCTGGGAGACAAAACCCACAACCACTCTGTCTTATCAGGGTTGAGTTTGAGTCTATTGACATCCATCCAGACCCCAACAACCTCCAGGCACCGGCACATCACTTTCACTGCTTCATTGACTGAACATGGGGTGGAGATGTACTGTTGGGTATCATCAGCGTCCTGATGATACCTCACCCCATGCCGCTGGATGATCTCACCCAGCAGTTTCATGTAGATATTAATAGCAGGGGGGAGTGGACAGACCTCTGAGGCACCCCACAAGGGAGTAACCTAGAAGTCGACCTCTGACCCTCCACTAACACCGACTGCGACCAACCAGAGAGATAGGATGAGAACCACTGAAGAACAGTGCCTCCCACTCCCAACCCCTCCAGTTGGCGCAGAAGGATACCATAGTTGATAGTATCAAAAGCCATCAACTATGTCATCAAACCCCTGTCCCAGGCCCCCCAGAGATCATCCATCAATGTGACCAAAGCAGTTTCTGTGCTGTAGCCAGGCCTGAATCCTGACTGCTGAGGGTCTAGATAATCGGCTTCTTCCAAGGACCACTGGAGCTGGAGCGCCACCACCTTCTCAACAACCTTCCCCATAAAGGGAAGTTTGGAGACTGGCCGATAGTTGTTAAGAATGGCTGGGTCCAGGGAAGGCTTCTTGAGGAGGGGGCGCACAAGTGCCTCCTTTTAGGGATCCGGAAAGGACCCCCTCCCCAAAGAAGCATTGACAGTCTCCTGGACCCAGCTCCGTGTCACCTCCCTGCTGGCCGAGACCAGCCAGGAGGGACACGGATCCAGTAAGCAGGTGGAAGAACTCACAGCTCCAATGGCCTTGTCCACTTCATCAGGTAATAATTAATAATAATTAATAAAACCAAAATAGATGTTTATTTGGAATTTTCTTACGTTTTCCATTGAACACTGGAAATTAACTATCTTAGGTGTCCTGTCTTCTTTGAATTCAGCTTGTATGCTACTTCTTTCATGCAGATGCAAGGAGACAAAATAAACATTGTGCTATATTAATGCAAATTTATCTCCTTTAATATATGTGTGCAATATTCTGATATTTGTTTCTTGATTTTTATGAAATTTTCAGATTCTTCAGATCATTTTGTTACCTTAATTTTTGTTCCTTGCATTGTTATTTTATTGAACAAAAATAAAAGAAAACAAAAATATGGTACCAGATTTTCAGTCATTTTGCCACTCTTTGTAGTCTAATAAATTATTATTATTAAATTATTATTATTATTAATTTAAGGCTGCATTTGAAATATAACCTTCCTCCCCAAAATGGCTGCTGACAGGTAGGAATATTTTTCTCTCCTGCTGACAATCTGATGATTTTGTTCTCAAAGTTAGTTCTTTGGCAATGCTACTCTCTGGATTTCAATAGGAGCATCTAGGAATTACACAAGACACAATAGGAGCATCTGGGATGGGCCTGGGCTCATTCAGGAGAGGGAATCTTTAAAAATTGCAGTTTCTGTGGAACCAGCCAAAACGTCACTTCCATACAAGGGAATGAAACTGATAGGTAACAGACAAGGGAATGAAGCCAATATGTAAAGGGGGAAAAAAAGTCTGTTATGTAACTGTTATGTAACTTACAATTCCAAAATATTTTTTTTTAAAGTTTGATTAACTCATAAAGGCTATGGAGGCAACTGGACACATTGAACCCATAAAGGGCTATGTGATCTGTAAGCAATAGATTCACTTGTGAGAAATATGGACACAGACCTAAAAGTAACTGATACACAATACACAAAAAGTAACACAATACATCTCCTGAAATTCAAGCCTGCATTCTTATACAACAGCAGAAAACTGTCTGCATAAGTGAAAAACTGATCTTCTTTAAGTAGATCAGAGATTGGAGATTGGAGAATAGGTTTATCGTACTTAACTGGGAAACAATTTCATTTGGACTTTTTGAGGAAAATAGACTGGCTGTGGAAATTGGAGTTATCATATTTAACCAGACAATGACAAAAGTGGTATTAGGAAACAAACATTAATATTTGATCCAGAATAAATCACTACTGACTCTTGGGACAATTTGGGATAGTTTATTTATTTATTTATATAATTAAAATTTAGATAGTTAAAAACCATGATTACAATAATAGTTTGTTAATATAGATTTTTGAAATTTTAATCTTGCCTATTTTTATTATTATTGTTTCTCCTGTTAACTGCTTTGTCATTAATATAGTATATAGATGTCAGTTTAATAACTTGCAAATATGCCTATTTTGCAAGGAATGTAAAGTGACCAGATTATAATTTCAGTAAAGCGGGACATCATTGACTGTGGGGAGGCATGACTGAAAAATCTCTGGAACATGGAGAGGTGTGTGGCCTCTTCTCCAACCCTCCGATCTCTCTCTCTGGCTCTATCTCTTTCTCTCCCTTTCTCTCTCTCTCTCTCTCTTGCTCTCTCTCTCTCTTGCGTGTTCTGTCTGGGTCACTCCAGACGCCAATACCAACCCAAAAAGAGAAGCCAGACACACTGGTAAAAGGCAAAGGCAGTTTTATAAAATTCAAGAAAAACACAAGTAACAGAAAATGTCCTTACAAACAGGAAAATGCTGTATCTTCAGATACATCCACAAAGGCAAAACTCCATGCAGCAATACAGAATTCTTGCTGCCAAGACGCGGCTGTAGATAACAGACCTACACCTCCCACGGATCTTCCAAAGCTGCTGGGCCACAAGCCAGGAACAGAGACGCCGAGAAACAAGACAGGATAACGCAACTCCAAACTGATAACACTCCACATGGCTTCAAGGGCTTGCCTGCCTTTTAAACCATGCTAAGGAGGACCACACCCAAACCCAGCTGTTCCTAATTCAGTGCTGATAATATTTCTTTAATTGCTCCTTTCTTTGATCTGACCGTCTCTGTCGCATGTCAATGACGGCTTGTGCATCATCACCTAATGACTCCAAGCTACTGGCTGGGGAGAGCCCCCCCCCCGGGGCTCTCATGCTGTTCTCCTTCATCCCATTCCTGATTTTCCTCTCCCCGTCCGACTGTTCAGCCCCCTCCTCTTCGCTGTCCTCCTCCTCCGGGCATGGAGCCAGCAGAGACACAGCTGGTCCCTGAGCAGCCTCAGGCTGAATCACAACATTGTGCATGCTCTCTCTCATTCTCTCTCTCTCATTCTCTCTCTCTCTCTTGCTCTCTCTCTCTCTCTCTTTCTTTCTCTTTCTCTTTCTTTCTCTCTCTCTCTTGCTCTCAGGGAAGGAAGAGA